>NC_056067.1:40078067-40198067 GCF_016772045.2 Ovis aries
AATTTGAATATATGACGGAGGTCATCTGTTAGCACCATGTCATGTAACAGCATTGTAGACTTCCTCCCGTTGCCTTTTCAAAGCTTTAATTTGCTTTTTAAAAAGATTATTTTTTTTCAAATGAAAAGCAGGTAGATGTGAGTTCTGATTCTATCCATCTCCTGCCTCACATGAGGATTATAAATAAGATGAAGCAATTTAAAAGCTAGAAATACTCATCTATAAAATTATAGTAGAATTTTCCAAGGATTAGGCTCCATAGATTTCTCCTAGGGTATTCGTGTCGGCAGTGCCTTAGAGTTGAAAGTATCCTGTGACAAGGCTTTTATGTGTTACTTTAGTAACTAAATTCTCTTGAGTAAGGATGGAAGATGGGTATTACTTGTGTTGAAATTTGCGTTATAACTAGAGTGCATTGTGACCATTTCTGCTTATGCATTTTTGAAGCTCTCAGGCAGCTCTTTATAGTCTTTAATGTGCATGTGAATTCTCTGGGGCTATGGTTAAAATACAGATTCTGATTCAGCAGGTCTGGGGAGGCCCTGAGAGTCTGCACTTGTGTTCTCCAGGGATGCTGGCACTGCTTGGTCCTTGAACTAAACAGGATTCTAAGAGTCATACATCCTTGGAACTCCACTGTTTGGCTTAAGAATCATGTCTTGCTCTTTCTCAACATCCTCCTCACCTCAGAAGAAAGTCTCATTATGTCTAGGTTTGTGCGTTTTAAAAATTGGCTGTTAATGGCTATGTCCTTTATTTTTAAAACAGCAAAACACCGAATTGCACATAAACCTCACTCCAAACCAAAAACTTCAGATATTTTTGAAGCAGAGTTTGCAAATGATCTAAAATCCAAGGATCTGCTTGCTGATAAGGAACTGTGGGATCGACTTGAAGAACTAGAGAGACAAGAAGAATTGCTGGGTGAAATTGATATTGACAGGTACCTAATGACAAATTTCCTTACACACATTTCCTTATAAAATATGTGCCCCTTGAATAAAATACAGAAAAGCACATTATCCTAAAATATCAATAACCCTACCACTCTAAGGCAAATATTAATTCTCTAGAATATTTTCCTTTAGGTCAGTGTGTTCATGCACATGCCCCATACATGTGTGTATAATAGAAATACTTAATATACCTGTTTCTTATTATAGGATTTCAGCCATATTTTGTATAGTTAATTAAGATATACCAGATATTTATAATTATGGATACTTTATATATTACGTTTTAAATAAGTTATTTTTTTTACTGTAGTCAAGATAATGTAGTATGTTTAAATGGCTTGTTAAAAAGAAAAATATGCATTCAGTTTAAGTTTGTGGCTATATCATGTTTATCCTTGCTTTCCTTTGCAAACTTTTTTGTTTATTGAGCAAGTAGTTTGTAATCTGGGCTTCCCTGGTGGCTAAGTGGTAAAGAATCTGCCTGTAAAGCAGGAGATGAGGGTTTGATCCCTGAGTCAAGAAGATTCCCTGGAGAAGGAAGTGGCAACTCACTCCAGTATTCTTGGTTGGAGAATCCCAGGGACAGAGGAACCTGGTGGGCTATGATCCATGAAGTTGCAAAAGAGTCTGATATGACTTAGCAACTAAACAACAACAAAGTTTGTAATCTGGTCAAGTAGTTATAAGTATGGAAACCTCAACCCAATTGCCATTTGAAATACACATTAGCACTTGCTCAGAATTGTCAGAGTGCTTAGTGAAAGGTGTTACTATAGAAGTTGCTATATTATTTTACTTAAATGATATGCAGAGTTAGTTACTGTGAAAAATAAGACACAGAATATTTTTTTCACTATAATTTCACCTGTACTTAGGTCTTTTTAATTAACTGATACGGTTTCATTTTTGTAAATCAGTTTTGAATCTTGTGATTTTCTTCATTGTGATTCTTTTTCAACTTGTGCATGTTGTTGTTTCCATTCTGTTGCATTTCTGCTTTTGTTATTTTTATAAGGTCCTCAAATTGTTTGTAGAATGAAGCATGCGAAATGTGTATATATGTGTATAAATCATGTACATATGTAGAAGTCTTATTTAAAAAATTTTAACAATACATGCTTATAAAATATTTTGTTATGAAAATAGAAAATTAGAATATGTTACAGTTCTGTGGCTGTAATTTCTGGTCTTCAAATAGAGATAATATTCTCTGTGAATTTTGTGCTAATTTATGATGATTGTACTATTTTTATTGTATTTTATTTTATATGGCCAATATCTTTCTTGCAAAGATAAAAACATATTCTACTTATGTTTGAATAGCTACAGTATAGAATTAGCACAGAACCATTTTTTCATTCATTTAAAAACATTTTTATTAACCTAGAAATCTAGTTTAAAAATATTCTATGCAAAACCTTATTTTTTACCTATTGAAATTAACTGAAAAAAATTCTAATGTGTTTGTTTGACCTTATTTTCTTTTTCTTTACTATTAATAGTAAGCCTGATACTGTGATTGCAAATGGAGAAGATATGTCCTCTGAAGAGGAAAAGGAAGATCAGAACATAAATATGAATATGATGCATCAAGTAACAGACTCCCTCGCCCTCAGCAACTGTTATAACAGTCTTACAAATTCAGAACTCTTCAGTGGTCAAGTGAATAGTCCATTGAACTATTCAGTGAATGGTTCAAATTCTTACCACAGTAATGAAGATGATGATGATAATAATGATGATGGTGGTGATAATGAAAATGATCACGATACCTTAGGGGCTGAAGATAATTCTATACCAACAATATATTTTTCTCACACTGTCGAACCTAAGAGGGTTTGTATACTTTTAACTTTACTAGTTTTTTCATATGATTTGAATATTAATGATCATCTACAATGCTCTGTGAAAGAATGGTATTAACAGGGATTAATATTGTTGATAGTGCCAAATAAGAAAATCATCTTTTGTCTCTTGTTATGACCAGTTTTATCTGAAAGAGAAAAAGAAAAAAGTTTAGATAGTTAGCTGGTATTGATTGGTATGTTGTTCTCTTGAAGCCACAATACAATTTGAAATTTGGTGGTCGGGAAGGAGATCAGATGAGTATTTGTGTATATTTATGATGAAAGTAACTGGCATTAGTTAAATTTTTAATTATATCAGGTTATTTCTGTGTGAGCATATAATGAATAGGAGCGTGACAAGCAAAACGGAAAAATTTATCAGGAAATAAAAATTAGTTCCATTTCTCACAAAGTAAATATAAGCATCTCTGGGTATTCAGGACTTTAGAGAGTTTTGGTGTTTTAGAGCTGGGGTTACTAGAGCGAGAGCTTCTAATACAGCTTTTCTTAGTATCAAAAGACTTTTTGTTCCCTCTTTACTTATTGTAGAATCCCCAGTTTTTAAATCCCAGATCAAAGCAGGTTGGATCTCAGTGAAGGAAGGACCTTAAACTCATTCCCTTGCTCTCTTGGCCTCATAATACTGCTTTAAGGAGCCACCGGGAATTTCATCTTTCCAATTTGTCTTTCTCAAGGAAACTTAAGGCATAGAAGACCATAGAGTGAGTTAGTAATAAAACAGGGACTCTTTTGTCTGAATTTAGTGCTTTTCTTTTTTCTTTTTCTTTTTTTTAGCTATAAGGTACCCTTGTAGGAATTGCCTGTATCAAAGTTAACGGTCTGTGGTTATCAGTCTTAAGTGCCTGTGATTATTATTTAATGAAACATATTTAAAACATATTTACTATTTCTTAGGTCCTTGTAAGTGTTCGCTACTCTAATATGAAGTGAAATAATTAATATGGTTTTTTAAAATATATATTCTCATACTTCAGACTAAAAGAGCATCTTGTGAATTCTTTGGAAAAAATTGACCTATTACCAGAAAAAAAATTTTGTTTTGTGATTTTCTTTTCAAGCTTTAAGTTGGTTTTCATTTAGATAAAGCAGGAAGAATAAATAATATTTGCAGGAATGTTGTGGGGAAGAACAGTCATTAATATGGAAAGATGGTATAAATGCCGTGTAGGGATAGAAGAATAATGTGTTAATCCTGAATAGCTTTGATTTTATTTTTTGATCCTTAAATTTTAAAAAATTAGAGTTATTTAAAAATTTTAAATAGTTAAGCATTATCTCATATTGTTTTTATGACTTAAATTTTATATTCTTACTGAATATTTATTTTGGTTAATTGTGCTCTTTGTTTTGAAATGCATAATTTAAGCCAAAAACTTATATGAAAGTAATGGGTAATGTGAAAGCTTGTAATAATCTAGCATTTAGTTTGTATGTATTTTGCTTTTTGTATAATAATAGTTGTTGATGACTAGAATTGGTCATTTAAAACTAGTCCCCAACCTTTTTTGGCACCAGGGACTGGTTTCATGGAAGACAGTTTTTCCATGGATGGGGCAGGATGGGAGGGAATGATTTGGGGATGATTTAAGTGCATTATGTTTATTATGCTGCTGCTGATATGACAGGAAGCCGAGCTCAGGAAGTAATGTGAGTGGTGGGGAGCAGCTATAAATACAGATGAAGCTTCGCTTGCTCGCCTGCTGCTTATCTCCTGCTGTGCAGCCCAGTTCCTAGCAGGCCACAGACTGATACCAGTCCGTGGCCCAGGGGTTGGGGACCCCTGATTCAAGAAGTAATGCATAGAAATATGATAAAGTAAGGTCTTAACTGATAATGCACGTTATTTCAGTGTCAAAATATGTAAACTGCCGCCATTACTATTACTTCTTTAATTGTAGAGTTTATTGGTTTTAGTTTTGGCCTTAATTTCTCAAAATGATAGTGATTTTTTTGCTGTGAAATTTTTAGGTCCGTATAAATACTGGAAAAAATACCACCTTAAAATTCAGTGAAAAAAAAGAAGAAGCCAAGCGTAAGCGAAAGAACAGTGGTCATTCTGGCAGTGGTCATTCTCCCCAAGAGCTGCCTATGATCAGAACTCCTGCTGACATTTACAGGTGAGTGGTATTCATAGACAGCAGAGCGGTCTGCTCTTCCTTCTCTCTTTTTGCAACTGAGTATTTACAGGAAAAGGTTGCTCGTAACACAGAAGTCTCTCACTGGAAAGTGAGGTATCTTGATAGAGTTAGCTTTGTGTTTCAGTGGCTGTCACAGGCGCTGCTGAGCCCCAGCACAGCTTCCCAGTTCAAAGCAAGTAGAACATTGCTTGGTTTTTTTGCATTTCCCCCTCTTCACTAGTGCTTTTAAAACATTCCCAATCTGGTCAGAAACTGTTGCGTGTTAACTTTAGAGATGGCAGTTTGTGTTTCTGGTGTGCTGGGCCAGCGCTGTGCTGCCACAGCTTGGGCAGCGCTTAGCCAGCCATGTGGTTTACCTTTTCACGGAGTCGACGTACGCTCTTTCAATTTTTTTGTTGTAATGTTTGCTGAGAAAGCTGTCATTTGAAAATATCTACTATTTTCATGACCCTTATTTGTAAAATAGTGAAAATTGCTAAATGACTTCAAAAATATATGTACATTTTGGACAAAACAATCAAGCTGTTGTCACCCAGAACATGCTTATAAATAGACTGCTGTATTTTATTGGGTCAAGAAATTATACTTTTAAACATATTGATAATATAAAATGTCACTTGAGGCCACAAAATTATTGTGATGGTGAAAATTTTGGACATGTTTGAATAAAATATTTTAAATTAATTTCTAGAAAAGACTTTTTAAAAAATCATTATAAATTTATCCTGTTTTATGTTAACTAAAGAGTATATAATTTTTATATTATAGAGTTTTTGTTGATATCGTGAATGGAGAATATGTCCCTCGTAAGTCAATCCTGAAGTCTCGAAGTAGAGAGAACAGTGTTTGCAGTGATACCAGTGAAAGCAGTGCTGCTGATTTTGATGATAGACGGGGAGTTTTGAGAAGCATTAGCTGTGAAGAGGCCACTGGTAGTGATGCTAGTGAGAGCATTTTGGAAGAGGAACAAGAAAATCATCAAAAGAAACTTTTGCCTGTATCGGTAACACCTGAGGTTTGTGTACATCTTTAATTCTTTATTTCATATAGTATCTTTGAGAATTAAAAAGGTAGTGGTAGCTCCATTTCAAAGGGATATGCAATTTCAAGTTTTCCCCATTTTACATAGTTATTTTGGGAGTTGAAAAGACTTAAAAAATTGTAGCTGCTGTATCTTCCAGGTATGGTCTATGAATCATTAATCTTATTGTCTTTAAATTATTTTATTTTGAATAGTTATTTATTGACATTAATTGACAGGGTAATGGCATTGTTTATTTTGTAGCTTCTTTGGTTCATACGTAAATTTAGTCTCAGAAGTCATAGAGCCTAATTAATCATAGGCTTGTACTTTTTTTGGTAATTAATAATTTATAAAAGTCCTTAGTAGCTCCAGTGTTGTTGCCTGGAGAATCCCATGGGCAGAGGAGCGGGGTGGGCTATAGTCCATGGGGTCGCAAAGAGTTGGACATGACTGAAGCGACTTAGCACAGCACACAGTCCTTAGCAAAAACAATATAGGTATTCAAATAGTCTGAAATTTTTTGGTAACAAAGTATTACCACTCTTGAAGTTCTGTTTTTGTGAAATAGGAATTTTAATGTAGCTTAATTAGGATATGTATTTCATTTTTGGTTAGAAAATTGTTTGTTTTTGGCCACGCTGTGCGGCTTGTGGGCTCTTAGTTCTCCAACCAGGGATCCCACCCATGTCCCCTGCGTTGGAAACATGGAGTCTTAACCACTGCACCACTAGAGAAGTCTCATGGCTAGAAAATAATTTAGCAGCTTTTTAAAAATAAATTCCACTAGACCAGACTTATAGCCAATGTTATGAAATTAAAATAGTTCAAGTAGCAGATTATGTGCATGGCTGTGTGCACACTCAGTCCCTCAGTGGTGTCTGACTCTTGGGACCCCATGGACTGTAGCCCGCCAGGCTCCTCTGTCCATGGGATTTTACTGGCAAGAAAATGGGAGTGCAGGTTGCCATTTCCTCCTCTGGCAGATCTCCCCACCCAGGGGACGGACCTGTGTCTCTTGCATGGCAGGCAGGTTCTTTACCGCTGAGGCACTGGGGAGGCCCAACAGACAATACTTTTCTCTCTTAAATGCTTGGGTGGAGTTGAAGAAGGAAATAAGTATCATATGACAGATAATTATCTATAGTTCTTCTATATTTTGGCTTGTGCCAGTGAAATTTTAACTCTTGGGAGTTTGGAACCATTTTACAGTCTCGTGAGAGCTGTAGACCCTCTCCTGAGAAAATGAGTGCACGCGTAACACTGTTACCCACCACGCTACACGCAGTTTTGTGTATGGGGAAAAGAGTGACCCTGGGAGATACCAAAATAAGAATGGTACGGTTTCCATTATACCCACACTTGATATTTTTTATTCTTGTGTTTAGTGGGTATTTCAGATTTTAATTTAAAAAGTATTTGGGAAGACTAAAACTTATGTACCCATTTGAGTATATGTCAAATACATATTAAAATATTTATCTTTGTATATAAGTAAACATACATAAAACTTCTGTTGCTTGTGCTTAATGTCCCTAGGTGGTACTAGTTGTACTAAATAGTAATTAGCAATGGAGAGATCATTAGTATTTAGGTATGGTTTGTATGATTAGAATATTCTCCTTCCCTTCTCCCAATATAATTATCTCATTTGACCTGGAGAGTATCTTATTTAATAGTCTTCCATACTGTTAGAGAAACAAGTGATAGACTTTTGCTGTTTTTAAGTATCTGAAAATTAGGTTTTAGTAAGGAGTTAATGTATCATGATATAGTTAGAACTCAAGTCTAGAGTTTATTTTCATTTCATCTTATTTAATAGCTTTGCATTTTGTATTGAACTGTTACAGTTAGCATCTAGTTGCTATAAATTTTTTAACATCAAAATAAATAGCTCATGATTATGGCAGGTACTTTGAAAGATATTTTTCCTTATATTTAAATGTTAAAGTATTCTTTTTCAAGAGCATTTTTTGTATAATAAGGCTCTGTACTCATCTTAATAAAATAAGAGTTTTTAGAAAAGTAGACTCTGAATTCCCTTTAAAAAGCTGGACTCCACCCAGGGTCAGGGCATTCTTGGTTCTCTTTTGGTGGGGCAAGCTGGAGCAGATTGGCTTTTTAAACTACTCAAGTGATACATTGTCTTAACTGATTTGTTCACTTGGTAGACAAAGGAAAGTAAAATATACTTGACAGTTTGCATGTCAAATGAGTGTCAAATTTAAGTTTGTACATAATGAGTTTTTAGAAGATGAAAGTAAGGAGATTCCAAATACTAGAAATCTTTAAAAAAAAATCATAACAACTTGATTTTGATGGATCTCTCCTTAAAAAGATATAGAAAAGACCTACTTTGGTTTTATTTCCATCATTTTGTACATAGTATATACATTTATACATACATTTTGTACACATTATATATATACTACAGTAGACAAAAAGAAAAAAAAGTCCAGCAAATAGGGGGTTGAAATTAAAGAATAATTTTTGTGTTGCCTTAATTTCTGTTATTGAATTTATTGCATTAAAATTTGAGATAGACAATTATTTCCACTAGCACCAGTACTTTTAATTTTCTGTTTCTGCTGACCTTAAATAAAATTGAGGCAAGATGCAATAAAATAATCAAATCATTGCATAAATGGACACCACCTAAGAGATGTCACTGCTACTGAAACTAGGCTGTAGGCTTGCAGGCAGCATGGCCACCATAGGATAGCTCATTCATCAGTTGATGTTTGACACTCTAATAGAATTTTTAATTTTAATACATTATTTTTCACAGCATGGTCTGGATGTAAATGGAATGAATGTATAAACGTTGAGGACCTTTTATTTACCCATTTTTGAAAATCCCATATGCACATGTGTTTTACATTTTGTTTTCTTACATGTGTACTGTTAAACATCTACTTATATTGGTGGTGTAATTAAGATACTTTTTAATGGTACTTGATTTCTATGAGCAATTTGTATTTTGATGTTGTAGTTTTGTGTATCAGAAAATCTTATGAAAAGAAATGTCTGATTGGCAGTGCAATGCAGGATAAAGATTTTGTGGGCATCTTATTTGTGTTTTGTTATCATAATCTGATTTTTTTCGTCTTCTAGGCTTTTTCTGGAACTGTAATAGAAAAAGAGTTTTTGTCACCCTCCTTAACACCACACCCAGCCATGGCTCATCCTGTGCTACCCACCATTCCAGAACGAAAAGAAGTTCTGTCAGAAGTATCAGAAGGAACTACAAAGAGGGTTTCAAAGTTCAAAGCTGCCAGATTGCAGCAGAAAAACTAGGGCCTGCCTAGGAAATGGGAGTTTACATCCTAAAACCTAGTTTTGCAATTGTTTAGAAAATGTATAGCAAAATATGTTACATATAATTTGAAATAAGGCATCCTGAGTAAATTTGGCAGCGAGTTCTCTTATCAGTGGTATTCAAAAAAAAAAAGTAAATATTTAAATACTTTAATATTCAGCTTGTTTTTGTTAATTCTCTGAATACCGTCAGTAGTCATTGTTTAGGTTTGCCGTGTCATACGGTGGCAGCATTTTGAATTATTTTTCAAAGAATGCTGTTCATATGTGTTGTTTTTGTGTTTCAAACTAAATACTGGCAGTTTTGTTCCAGCTGTGATATTGTGCACACCATATGGACCATTTTAAAGAAACTTTTAAAATTTCAAATAGATTCAACGATTATATTACTTGCTTTACCTTTTTAAAGGCACTTTACCAAAAAAAATCTACTTCTTGTAGGTTTTGCAGCTAGGTGGCTATTTAAAAAATCTGTCCCTGTTTGACTGTTGTTCTGTAATCGCTATGGTAGAAAGCTCCATGTACCCAACAGAAAGTTTCTTTGATTGAAAGAACGGTATTTTGTAAAAAAATTTTTTTTTTAAGTAAAAGTTTTATGAAACTTGGTCTCTAAAATGTTGTGAACTTTATGATTCAGAATTCAATATAGAAATGTCTTTCATATATATGCTACGTGCACCATACAGTGGATCCTTGAATTCTTACGATTCCTTAGGCAATTCTCCCCTAGTGTGTGCAGTTTTAAGTGGCATTTTATTTTGGGAGAGAAGGAAAGGTTGTCTAGATGATAGAAATACATAAGTAAATTTTCTTAAATAAGAAATTTTATGTTTTAATCTTCTGAACATTTTCATTCTTTAAGACTACTTTCATACTAGTAAATAATTGAATAACATATTTACTTTTGGCAGAACTCCTTAAAATAAAGAGAAATTTATTCTAACATTGAAAATTACACTTGCAAGTGTTAATCATTAGCTTGATGCATGCTAAAATGTAGCTTTTAAAAAGCATTCTGCATTAGTACTGAAATAGCCATCAATGCCAGTCCACCCTCTATTCATGGCTAAATATTTAAAGGTTATTTATAGCTTCTTTAATGAACTCTTGCTTAAACAAAGTGAAATTATGTCCTAGAAAAGTAGAAGCTATTTGTAACTAGAGCAGCACAACTATAACAATTTTATGAATATGTATCTTAGTAATAAGGGGATGAGCCTGAATCCCCACAAGTTAATGGATAATTCAGAACAGAGGGCTGATTTTAAAAGATTGCCTAAAAATGTAGATTTTTTTTCTTTAGTAAATTTTGATCAACTATATATTTTTAGTTGAAAACTTTTTCTCTCAGCCCATCCCCCACAAAAAAGAAAATAACCAAAAGTATAATCCCATGCACACAAAAGAGCCCACAGTTCCAACTGCTTGTCAGGTGAACCTTTCTTTGATTTTCCCCCCAAAACAGACTTCATTATGGGATTACTGTGGTGTTCTTTACAGACATGTAATTTCAAGAGTACTGTCATTAAATAATTTTTCATGTTCTTCAACTGCATCTTGAGCCTGTTGTTGTTTATGTAGTTTATATTTTTTGCAAGTAGCTGTTTTCTATCATGGAACAAAATGGTAGCAGAAACAAAGAAGTGTTAGATTTTCTGCTAAAGACTGAATGGAGTAGTGTTGCCCTATTTCATAGCTTCAGGCTTAAAACAGAGTTTCAAATTGTAACTTAACCATATACCTTTATTTTTTATGTTAAATTTAGTATTTAATATGATGAAATTGGTCTTAAGTGTTCTCTTTTAAATCATTGTAGAATAGACTGAATTTTTTTTTAACTTTTAATTTTGAACTAATTTTAGATCTACAGAAAAATTGGCAAAAAATAGTAGATTTCCCATATACCCCCTCATCTAGCTTCTCCTAAAGTCATTTCATCTTGCATGGCCAAAATACAATTATTAAAGCCAAGAAATTCACTTTAGTACAATACTGTTAACTAATCTGCAGGTCTTACTTGAATTTCACCAACTTTGCATTCAGCGTTATTACTGTGATATTTGCCTAATGGTGGTTTTCTGTTTTGCCCTTTCTTTCAACATTTATTTCTTGGAATTCTTTTGTGATGAAAATCTGTCATTCACCTCTCTGACCCCTGTTCCATTTATTAATTCATTTCTTTATATCAGTATGGACTTGGATATTCTGTTCTGTGAGTCAAAATCCAATTATCATTATTTTGTTTGTTCAAATTTTCTACCTTTGATGTTTAGGAACTCCTTTGAGTTGGCTCCTGAATTCTTTCAGCAAGTCTCCATCTCTTTTTGAACACTCTTTCTGACATCACAAAATGTTATAGGCATATCTTATATTTTTCCTGCCCCAACCTTGGAACAGTAAGCACTTCTCCAAAGAGCCCTTGATCCTTCTGTTGGACGATGGTGTTTAAAAACCAACGTCTTCTCATGTAGGTGTGTACATTACCATTTTGATATTGTTGTTTCTAGGCTCTTTTAGCGGGTGTAGGAAGTTTTGTTACTAACTAATGTACATATCTATATGTTTGTTTGCTTATGTACATTAAAAAATGTAAGTTTATACAGATACTTCTGTTTTTAATATAAGACCACCTGGTTCATTTAGTTTTTTTTTTTATGACTTCTTTCTTCAGTAGTGAGAAATCTAGCTTTTATTATATATAATGTGTTTACTTATTTTTAAAATATCTAATACAGTTGACCCTTGAACAACTCTGAGGTTGGGGCACTGACTCTCCCCACAGTCAAAAATTGGCATATAACTATACAGCTGTCTGTAGTCCTGTGGTACATATCTCCTGAAGAGAGAAAAAAAAAAATAACCCCAGCATGTAAATGAACAGGCACAGTTCACACTCATGTTGTTCAAAGGTCAACTGTTGACACACACAAGTAGTTTCAGACTGTTAACCCTAATCCCCAGGAGAAAAACATTTATTAAGTATATTTCATTATTTATGTTCGGTTCTTTTTAAGTATCAGTCAAGAAACTTTTCTGAGGTTCTTTTTCTTTCCCATTCCCTTTATTGTGATCTTTCATATATAATGGAGTTAGGTTCATTTGTTAGTGTTTGTGTTCCAGTTTGGAGTCTCCTCATATTGTGGTTGGGTTTAATGGTTTATTTGGGGTGTGTATGAAGGGTGTACGAAACATTAATGTGGTTCTAAGAGTCTCAGCTATATAAAAAGATGAACACAGAGAAGATAAACGTTCCACTCTTTCTGCCCCATTCTTTTTTTTAAATTGATAACAGAGGTGTAACACTGTTTTTGGTATAGATATAACAGTTTATTCAGCCACTTTGCTGTCTATAGGCATTTAGATTTCTGATATTTTGCAATTGCAAATGATGCAATGAGTAACTTTGTTGTATATATATATTTTTGTATCGTTGGAAGTATTTTCCGGGTAGATTTCTAGAAGTAGGATTAATGGTCTATCTTTACAGTATGATTTCTTTTAAACATGATTAAAAGTATGTACAGCAAAGTATTTGTTGTTCTCTTATCAAGGACCTGGTTTTAACAAATTTGCTTGCATATCTACATTTTATTGGTGATTCTTTAATATTAACTTTGGGACGCTCTAATGTCCTAAAGGGACTTTAAGGGTTTATAGTGATTATGCTCATTTTGCTACATTTTTATTTTGGGGTGGGAAGGGAATTGGTCATGCAAATGGTTTATAAGACCTTTCTATAATTTGAAATATTCCCAATTTTATAAAATACAGACACCTCATTATATTTATTTTTCTCCTTCATAAGAAACAGCTAATCAGGGATGCTAGTTTCTGTGTATCCTTTCTGTGCGTGCTATATAGGCTTTCAGTTAAATGCCTGTTAAATGAATTCCTCAACTACAATAAATATTAATGGTTTTATGTTTTATCCATTGGTCAATATTGTCAAGGTTTTACATTTTACAATGCCTTATCAGTTATTTACATTTCATTTTAAAGGAACATTGTTTAGGATATGAGGAAGTTTTTGTAGTTCCCTTAAATAACCAATGAATTGTGAAGAATGAAGTAATTTTGATCATTTACCCTGTCAAGCATTTTCTGTGTACTTTATGTGAATTATTTCGTTTAAAACTCACAGCAACCAGGTGAGGTAGGTATTATTTTTCAGTCCTTTTCCTCCCACTCCCCTCCCCCATTTTAGAGATGAGGAAACTGACTCAGAGAGATTGAACAACATTTTTAAGCCACAGAACTATTAAGTAATGGAATCGGGGTTTAAAACCCAGGCAGCCTTGCTCCAGAATCATCAGGTTTTCTCGTTTTTAAAAAGTTTAAATTTTTTGCCCTCCAAATAAGAGCGCATAGCTAGTAAGGAAGTGTGTGCCCTGTATATCTGTATAAAGTGAAAGTGAAGTCGTTCAGTCGTGTCCGATTCTTTGCGACCCCATGGGCGGTAGCCTACCCGGCTCCACGATCCATGGGATTTTCCAGGCAAGAATACTGGAGTGGGCTGCCATCTCCTTCTCCAGGGGATCTTCCCAACCCAGGGATCAAACCCAGGTGTCTTGCATTGCAGACAGACGCTTTACCGTCTGAGCACTAGGGAGGCCCCATGTATCGGTATAATCTTGTTTATTCATAATGAGGCCACCTTTTAAAAACTATGAGTTGGAAATTTGTTTCTTAAACTTTAAACACAAAGAGAATGGAGGTGAAGTTTCAGTGCTTTGGCCATATGTATAAAAGAAAGGAATGTGCGATGGAGAAAAGTAAAAAGAATCAGTTTAACAATATTTCATTGAAAAATTCATTTTTATGTGAACAGGGCAGCAGAGTGTGAGATGGTTAGATAGCACCTCTGACTCAGTGGACATGAAATTGAGCAAGCTCCGGGAGTTAGTGAAGGACAGGGGAGCCTGCCGTGCTACTGTCTGCAGGGTTGCAAGGAGATGGAGCCAACTTAGCGACTGAACAACAACAGGCATCATTATATGTGTGATGTATATGCATATTATATATGTAAACAGTGGCTTGCTGTGCTGCTTTGAGCACTCTTCTACCCTGCTTGTTTATTGCCTTCATGCCCCAACTCTACAACTCCCTTTAATACTGTTCAGAAAAACTTTGTTTTTCTGTTCTCTCCATTGACTTGGAAGTTACATACTTGACTATATTTTAATTTTTGACACTTTTCTATAAAAATGTGCATTTTCCAGACAGTGTGGTCATCACTTTAGTGTTTGTGGTACTTTGGTTCCACTTTTTTCAACAGTTTTATTGAGGAATAATTTGTATGCCATAAGATCCCTTTTTTTGTTTTATTTTTTTTAAAGTATAGCTGATGTAGCTTCCCTGGTGGCTTGGTGGTAAAGAATCCATCGGTTATGCGGGAGACCTGGGTTTGATCCCTGGGTTGGGAAGATTCCCTGGAGAAAAGATTTCTGTGGACTGTATAGTCCATGGGGTTGCAAAGAGTCAGACATGACTGAGTGACTTTCACTTTCATAGGTGTACAATATAGTGATTGACAATTTTTAAAGGTTATGCTGCACTTGTAGTTATTATAAAGCATTGATTATATTCCCTGGTTGTACAGTGTATACTTGCCTTACTTTATACATAATAGTTTATACCTCTTAATCTCCTCCTACCCCTGTATTGTCCTCTCCCACTAGTAATGACTAATTTGTTCTGTTTGTGAGTCTGCTGCTTTTTTGTTATATTCATCAGTTTGTTGTAGTTTTATGATTCTGCATATAAGTAATACCATTACAATACTTGTCTTTCTCTGTATGACTTATTTCACTTAGCATAATACTCTTGAAGTCCATCCATGTTGCAAATGGCAAAATTTCATTTTTTTTTTATGGCTGAGTAGTATCTCATTGTATGTATGTGTATATATACACACACACCTCTTCTTTACTCATTCACCTGTTGATGGACACTTAAGTTGCTTCCTTATCTTGGCAGTTGTCCTTAATGCTTCTATGAACATTAGGGTGCATGTATCTTTTCAAATTAGGGTTGTTTTTCAGATATATTCCTAGGAATGAAATTGCTGAGTCATATGGTAGTCCGATTTTTAGTTTTTTGAGAACCTCCTATACTGTTCTCAACAGTGACTACACTTAATTTTCATTCCCAGCAACAGTGTAGGAGGAGTCTCTCTTTTTTTTTTTCCTACATCCTCGCTCATATTGTTATTTGTGTTCTTTCTGATGCTAGCCATTCTGACAGGTGTGATATGATATCTCATTGTGGTTTTGACTTGTATTTCCCTGGTTAGTGATGTTGAACATCTTTTCATGTGCCTGCGTAACACTCTTTTTTTAAATATACAATTTGATGGATTCTAGTAGATTTCAAGTTGTACCACTAACTCATCAAAGAACATTTCCATCATGCTAAAAATATCCCTTTTTTTCTCAATTATAGTTAGTTCCCATTCATATCCCCAAGCCTCAGGTAATCACTAATTCGCTTCCTCTTTACAGATTTACCTTTTCTGGATAGTTAATTTAGATAGAATTATGCAATATGTAGTCTTCGGCATCTATCTTTCAGTTAGCCTAGGAGTTTTGAGCTATGTCCGTGTTGTATTATACGTCAGCATTTTGTTCCTTTTCATTGCTGTACAGTGTTCTGTTGTATATGGCAATTATTTGTTCATTCATAGTTGATGAATACTTCAGTTACTCAGTTCTCTGGTTATTGTGAATAATGTTGCTATGAACATTCATATGCAAGTTTTTGTGTGGACACATTTTTGTTTCTTTGAAAAAAAAATTTTTTTTTTCCTTTTTGAGTAAATAACCTTGGAGTGGACTTGCAGGATCAGATGGTGAATTTAAGCTTAACTTTGAGAGATTACAGTTTTCCAAAGTGGCTGTAGAATTTTATATTCTCACCAGCAATGTAGGAAGTTTATAGTTTATCCACATCCTTGGTAATGTTAGTATCTTTTTTCATTATTTCCTCCATTATAGTCATTCTAGTGGCCATGAAATATTATCTCAGTGTTTTAAATGTGTATTTCTGTAGTGACTAATGATGTTGAAGATTTTATTCATGTACTTTACATATGTGCATAGTTTTTTGAAGTGTCTTTTCAGATCTTTTGCTGAATTTTTGATTGGGCTTTTATTATTGAGTTGTACAAGTTCTTTGCTTAGTTTCTAAATGTACATTCTTTTTTTGGTACATAATTTACAAATATTTTCTCTTAAGTCTTTGATATTTCTGATTTTTTTTTAATGGTATCTCTTAAAGCACAAAAGTCTGGTTTTGGTGAAGTCCAGTTATTTTGGATAAGTTTTTTCTTCTAGGATTGTACTTTTTAGCATCTAAGATTTCTTTGCCTAAGCCAAAATCACAAGAATTTTCCTCCTGTGTTTTTTTTTCTGGAAGTTTTATAGTTTTAGAATTAAGGCTATGATCCATTTTGAGTTAATTTTTGTCTGTGATGTGAACAGAAGTCTAAATTCAATTAGGTACCCAGTTGTTGCAGAACCATTTGTTGAAAAGACTGTGCTTTTTTTTAAACCAATGAATTACTTTTTAATATTTAACACCAGAAACATTTTGTATTGAGGTATATTAAAAAGCAGAGACATTACTTTGCCAACAAAGGTCTGTCTAGTCAAGGCTATGGTTTTTCCAGTGGTCATGTGTGGATGTGAGAGTTGGATTATGAAGAAAACTGAGCACCAAAGAATTGATGCTTTTGAACTGTGGTGTTGGAGAAGACTCTTGAGAGTCCCTTGGACTGCAAGGAGATCCAACCAGTCCATCCTAAAGGAGATCAGTCCTGGGTGTTCTTTGGAAGGAATGATCCTGAAGCTGAAACTCCCAATACTTAGGCCACCTCATGTGAAGAGTTGACTCATTGGAAAAGACCCTGATGCTGGGAGGGATTGGGGGCAGGAGGAGAAGGGGACGACAGAGGATGAGATGGCTGGATGGCATCACCGACTCGATGGACGTGAGTTTGAGTGAACTTCACGAGTTGGTGATGGACAGGGAGGCCTGGCGTGCTGTGATTCATGGGGTCGCAAAGAGTTGGACACGACTGAGTGAACTGAACTGATAGTCAGTTAACAATGTTGTGATAATTTCAGGTAAACAGCAAAGGGAGTCAGCCATACATGTACATGTATCCATTCTCCCCGAGACCCCTCTCATTCATTCTGGCACATAATATTGAGCAGAGTTGCGAAGTCCCTAATTATCCCTTCTCCCCCAGCAACCGTAGATTTGTTTTCTACGTCTGTGAGTCTCTTTTGTAAGCTTATTTGTATCTTGGTTTTAGATTCCATGTATGAGATGTCATATGATATTTCTTCTCTGACTTCACTCAGTATGACACTCAATAGGTCTAGCCATGTTTCTGCAAATGGCTTTGTTTCATTCTTTTTAATGGCTGAGTAACTTTCCATTTTATATAGGCACCACATCTTTATCCATTCCTCTGTATCAATGGACATTTAGGTTGCTTCCATGTCTTGGCTATTGTAAACAGTGCTGCAGTAAACATTGGTGTGTGTGTATCTTTTGGGGCCATGTTTTTCTCTGCATATATGCCCAGGCGTGCGATTGCAGTGTTGTATGGTGTCTTTAGTCTTTTAAGGAACCTCCATACTGTTCTCCATAATGGCTGTACCAGTTTATATTCCTACCAGCGGTGCAGGAGGGTTCCCTTCTCTCTACACCTTCTCCAGCATTTGTTTGTGGATTTGTTGATGATAACCATTGTGACCAGTGTGAAGTGATATCTCATTGTAGTTTTGATTTGCATTTCTCTAGCGATGTTGGACATCTTTTTGTGTGGTATTGGTCATCTGTATATCTTTGGAGAAATATCTATTCAGATCTGCCCATTTTTTGAGTAGATTGTTTGTTTTGATGCTATTGAGCATCATAAACTGTAAATTTTGGAGATTAATCCCTTAATAGTCACATCATTTGCAAATATTCTCTTTCAGTCTGTTGGTTGTCTTTTCATTTTGTTTATTGTTTCCATTGCTGTGCAAAAGCTTTTGAGTTTAAGTAGGTCTCATTTGTTGTTTATTTTTGCTTTTATTTGCATTATTCTGGGAGATGGATCAAAAAAGATGTTGCTGTGACTTATGTCAGAGAGTGTTCTGCTTATATTTCTTCTAAGAGTTCTATAGTGTCTGGTCTCACATTTTGGTCTTCAACCATTTTGAGCTTATTTTTGTGTATGGAGTTGAGGAATGATCTAATTTCACTTTTTCACATGTGCCTGTCCAATTTTCCCAGTGCCATTTGTTGAAGAATGTATCTTTTTAACATTGTGTAGTCTTGACATAGGTGCATGGACTTATTTCTGGGTTTTATATCCTGTTCCATTGATCTATATTTCTATTTTTGTGCCAATAACATACTGTTTTGATGACTATAGCTTTGTAGTACAGTCTGGTCACGGAACCTGAGTCCTCCAGCTCCGTTTTTCTTTATCAAGATTACGTTGGCTATTTGGAGTCTTTTGTGTCTCCATACAGATTTTGAAATTTTTTGTTCTAGCTCTCTGAAAAATGCCATTGGTAATTTGATAGGGATTGCATTGAATCTGTAGATTGCCTTGGGTAGTATAGTGATTTTGACAATATTGAGTCTTCCAGTCCATGGCCATGGTGTTTCTTTCCATCTGTTTATGTTTTCGATTTCTTTCATCAGCATCTTATAGTCTTCAGAGTGCAGGTCTTTTGTCTCCTTAGCTAGGTTTTTTCCTAGGTATTTTATTCTTTTTATGCAATGGTAAATGGAATTACTTTTCGAATTTCTCTTTCTGATCTTTTGTTGTTCAAAATCCAGCAGATTTCAGTGTATTTATTTTGTAGTCTGCAACCTTACCAAATTCATTGATGAATTCTAGTAGTTTTTTGGTAGCATCCTTAGGATCTTCTGTGTATAGCATCATGTCATCTGCAAACAGTGACAGTTAAACTTATTCTTTTCCAATTTGAATTCCCTTGACGTCTTTTTCTTCTCTGATTGCTGTAGCTAGGACTTCCAAAAGTATGTTGAATAAAAGTGGTGAGAGTAGACATCCTTGTCTTGTTCCTGATCTTAGAGGGAATGCTTTCAGCCTTTCACCATTGAGTATGATGCTAGCTGTAGGTTTGTCACATGTGGCCTTATTATGTTGAGGGATTGCCCGCTATGCCCACTTTCTGGAGAGTTTTTATCACAAATAGGTGCTGAATTTTGTCAAAAGCTTTTCTGTATCTATTGAGATGATCACATGGCTTTTATTCTTCAGGTTGTTGAAATGGTGTACTGCATTGATTTGCAGATGTTGGAAAATACTTGCAGCCCTGGGATGAATCCACTTGATCGTGCTGTATGATCTTTTTAATGTATTGTTGGTCATGATTGCTAGTATTTTGTTGAGGATTTTTGTATCCATGTTCATCAGTGATATTGGCCTGTAATTTTTTTTTGTGTGTGTGGTATCTTGTTGTTTAACTGCCATGTGTTTGTATTTCTTATTTTTTCTCGTCAGTTCAGTCGCTCAGTCATGTCTGACTCTCTGCAACCCCATGGACTGCAGCATGCCAGACTTCCCTGTCCATCACCGCCTCCCAGAGCTTGCTCAAATTCATTTCCTTCGAATTGGTGATTTTTTTCTTGTAATTTGTTTCTAATCTCATAGCATTGTGATCAGAAAATATGCTTGATAAGATTTTTATTTTCTTAAATTTACCGAGGCTGTCCTTGTGGCTCAGCATGTGGTCAGTCCTGGAGAATGTTCCATGTGCACTTGAGAAGAATGTGTAGGCGACTGCTTTTGGATAGAATGCTCTGTAAATATCAAGTCCAACTTGTCTAAGGTGTCATTTAAAGCCTACATTTCCATATTAATTTTCTTTCTGTATGATCTGTCCATTGATGAAAGTGGGGTATTAAAGTCCTCCACTATTACTGTGTTAACTGTTGATTTCTCCTTTTATGTTTGTTAGTATTTGCCTTACATATTGAGGTGCTTCTATTTTGGGTGCATGTATATTTATAATTGTTACATCTTCTTCTTGGATTGAACCGTTGATCATTATAGTGTCTTTTATCTCTTACAACAGTCTTTGTTTTGTAGTCTTATTTTGTCTGATATGAGTATTGCTACTCCAGCTTTCTTGTGAATTCTATTTATGTGAAATACCTTCTCCCATCCCCTTACTTTCAGTCTGTAAGTGTCTGTAGGTCTGAGGTGGGTCTCTTGTAGACAACATATACATGGATCTTGTTTTCGTATCCACCCAGCCAATCTGTCTTTTGGTTGGTGCATTTAATCCATTTGCATTTAAGGTAATTATTGATATATATGATCCTATTACCGTTTTGCTAATTGTTTGGGGTTTATTTTTGTAGATCTTTCCCTTCTTTTTGTTTTTCCTGCCTAGAGAAGTTCCTTTAGCATTCATCATAAAATTGGTATAATGGTGCTGAATTCTCTTAACTTTTGCTTGTCTGGAAAGCTTTTACTTTCTCCATCAAATCTGAACAAGACTCTTGCTGAGTAGAGTATTCTTGGTTGTGGGCTCTTCCCTTTCACCACTTGGAATATATTATGCCATTCGCTTCAGACTTGTAGAATTTCTGTTGAGAAATTGGCTGATAACCTTATGGGATTTCCCTTGTATATTGTCTTTTTTCCCTTGTTGCTTTTAATAATTTGTCTTTGTCTTTAGTTTTTGTCAGTTTGATTACTGTGTCTTGATGTGTTCCCCCTTTGGTTTATCCTTCCTGGGACTATCTGCACTTCCTGGACTTAATTTTAACTATTTCCTTTCCCATGTTGGGGAGGTTTTCAGCTATTATCTCTTCAAATATTTTCTCAGATCCCTTCTCTCTCTCTTTTCCTCCTGGGACCTCTATAATGCAAATATTGGTTCATTTAATGTTGTCCCAGAGGTCTCTTAGTCTGTTTTCATTTCTTTTCATTCCTTTTTCTATATTCTGTTTTGCCCCAGTAATTTCCATCATTCTGTCTTCTAGGTCATTTGTCTGTTCTGCCTCAGTTATTCTGCTTTTGATTCCATCTAGTGTGTTGTTCAGCTCTGTTCTTTAATTCTAGGTCTTTGCTAACACATTTCCTGCATCTTCATTCTTTTTCTAAGACCTTAATCATTTTGGCTATCATTATTCTGAATTCTTTTTCTGGGAAGTTGCCCATCTCCACTTCATTTAGTAGTTTTTCTGGGGATTTGGGCTTCCCTGGTGGCTCAGAGGTTAAAGCGTCTGCCTCCAATGCGGGAGACCCGGGTTCGATCCCTGGGTTGGGAAGATCCCTTGGAGAAGGAAATGGCAATCCACTCCAGTATTCTTGCCTGGAGAATCCCATGGACGGAGAAGCCTAGTAGGTTACAGTCCATGGGGTCCCAAAGAGTTGGACACGACTGAGCGACTTCAGCTTCACCTGGGGATTTATCTTATTCCTTTGTCTGGGACATAATCTTATTTCTTTTCATTTTGGTTAGTGTTCTGTGATTGTGGTATTAATACTGGAGGCTGCTGGGATTATTGCTTGTTTCTTCTGTCTGCCCTCGTGGTTGAGGATAAGACAGCTGGGCAAGCTTCCTGATGGGAGGGACTGGCTATGGGGAAAATTCGGTCTTGCTATGGCAGTCAGGGCTCAGTAAAACTTTAATCCAATTGTCTACTGTTTTAGTGGGGTTACACTCCCTCCCTGTTAGTTGTTTGGCCTGAGGTGACCCAGTTCTGGGGGTCTACAGACTATGGTATGGCTATTGTCCACCTCCAAGAGGGCTCACCGAAACCCATCTCCCAGGACTGCTGGTGCCAGTGCCCCTGTCCCAGTGGCAGGCCACTGCCAACATGTGCCTCTGCAGGAGACCTTCAAAGACACGTAGATCTGGCTCAGTTTCCAGTGGGATCACCGTTCTTTTCCCCTTGGACCTGGTACACACAAGGTTTTGTTGGTGCCCTCCAAAAGTGGAGTCCCCAGTTCTTTGGAGATCCTGTAATCAAATCCCACTGCCCTTCAAAGTCAGATTTCCTGGGGCTTCCTAGTCCCTGGGCCAGATCCCCAGGTAGGGGAGCTTCATATAGGTTTTAGAACCTCCACAACAGTGCAGAAACTTCTTTGGTGGTATTGTTCAGGTTGTGGGTTGCCTACCTGGCATGTATAGGATTTGGTTTTATCATGATTGTGTCCTTCCTACCATTTCGTTGCAGCTTCTCCTTTGTCCTTGGATGTGGGGTATCTTTTTTTTTTTGGTGGATCCCAGTGTCTTCCTGTCGATGGTTGAATGACTCGTTGCAATTTTACTGCTCCAGTGGGAGAAGATGAATGCACATCCTTCTCCTCTGCCATCTTGAACCAATCTTTACAATGAATTATTTTGACATCCTTTTTGAAAATCAGTTTATTATAAAGTTATTTCTTTGTATACTCTTCATTTCATTTGTTTATCCTTATATCAGTACCAAATTATCTTGATTTACTGTAACTTTGTAGTAAACTAACCTCTCGCAACTTTTGTTCTCTTTTAAAAAATGTTTTGACTATTTTGGCTCTTTGCATTTCCATGTTAATTTTAGGTTCATCTTAAAAACTACTGCAAAAATGCTGTTTTGATTTTTATAGGGATGTGTTGAATCCATACATGATCATGTTTGTGGGAGAATGTCATGTTAATATTGTCTTCTGATTGAGTAATATGGAATGTTTCATTTACTTGGATTATCATTAATTCTCTCAGGAATATTTTGTAGATTTCAGATCACAAGTCTTAAACTTCTTTTGTTAAATGTACTCCTAAGCATTTTATTGTTTTTTGATGCTATTGTAAATAGGACTGTTGCCTTAATATGACATTAAGTTGTTTAAGTTGTTCACTGCTAGTATATAGAAATATAATTGACTTTTGTATATTGTCTTTGTACCCTGAAACCTTCCTGTACTCTGTTACTAGTTTTTGTTTTCTGTGTTTCTTAGGATTTGCTATACACACAATTATGTTATCTGTGAATAAGAAGAGTTTTCTTTTTTCCAGTCTGGATTTTTTTTCTTAACTGATTGCACTAGGTTGAATCTCTAGTACAGTACTGAATAGAAGTGGTAAGAATAGGCATCATTGTGTTGTTTCTGCCTAGTGAGAAGATATTCAATTTTTCACCATTAAGTGACAGATTTTGCATAGATTCGTTTTATTGGGTTGAGGAAATTTTCTTATATTCTTGGCTTGCTGAAGTTTTCTGTCATGAATAGGACTGCATTTTGTCAAATATTTATTTATGCATCTATTGAGATAATGGTGTGGTTTTGTTCTTTGTTAATGCAGTGTGTTGCATTAATTGATTTTCTGTTGTTAAGCCAATCCTACATTCCTGGGCTAAATCCCACTTTATATAATCCTTTTGTTGTATATTGTATAATCCTATGTTACATATAATCCTTTTTATGTGTAATTGAATTTGGTTTGCTGATATGACAGATATTCATGAGGGATATTGGTCTGTAGTCCTCTATTCTTGTATAATGTCTTTGTTTGGCTTTTATATCTGGATAATACTGTTCTCATAGAATGAGACGGGAAGTGTTTTTCCTCTGAATAAATTTGTGAAGGATTGGTATTATTTCTTCTTTAAATGTTTGATAGAATTTGCCAGTGAAACCTTCCAGCTTGGGCTTTTCTTTGTGGTAAGATTTATAATTACTACTCAGTTTTGTTATCAGTCTGTTTAGATTTTTTGTTTCTTCTCGAGCCCATTTTGGTAACTTTGACATCCTAAAATTTTATCCATTTCATGTAAGTTGTTTCATTTTTTTGGCATAAAGTTGGTCATAGCATTCCTTTATAATCCATTTCATTTATGTAGGGTTGGTAATGATGTCTCCTGTTTTATTTTTGACTTGACTTATTTGTGTCTGCTCTCTTATTGTTTTGGTCAGTCTAGCTAAAAGATCTGTCAGTTTTGTTTCTCTTTCCAAAGAAACATTTTTTTTTTAATTTCATTGATTTTTTTTTTTTTTCTCTACTCTTCTTGGTCACTGTTTTATTGATTTCTATTCCAATCTTTATTCTTTCCTTCCTTCTGCTTGCTTTGGACTTCCTTTCATGGTTTTTTAAGGTGTTTAAGGTATTAAGTTCACTTGGCATTTAAAGATATAATTTAACTTCTAAGCACTATTTTAGATATATCCAGTTCTTTTGGACCTGTGATATTTTCATTTTCCTTTATTTCAAAAGATGTCTGTTTGATCCATGATTTACTTAAATATGCACTGTTTATTATACTTAAATATATATTTCTAATACTTGAGTATTTTCCAGGTTTCTTTCTGCTGTTAATTTTCTTGAGTTGGGATAATACTTACTATGTCTTCTGAAATTAATTCAGACTATTTTTGTAGGAAGCGTGTGTTCTCTCCTGTGTGTGGTTGAAAAGTCTGTATTCTCTTGTTGAATTGAGTATTCTGTACATAGAGCTTCATTGATACAGCTGTCTTTTGTATCCTTGCTGATCTTTTCCCTTCTTTTTTTAGTCATTGAGAGTGGGATATTGAGGTCTCAAGCTGTAATCTTGGAGCTGTCACATCTTTCATTTTTGGTCATTTTTGTTCCATGTATTTTTTTTTAAGCTTTATTGTTAGGTGCATATATGTTTGTCATTGTTATATTTCCTGATTAATTGATACTCTTATTACAAAATGCCCCTCTTCTTTAGTAACATTTTTATCTTAAAGTCTATGGCTGTTCTTTCTGATATTATTATGACTAGTCTAGCTTTTATGATTACAGTTACATAGTGTTCATTTTAGTTTCAACCTTAGTTGTATCTTTAAATTTAGCAATTGTGTATTATAGATATAGTTGAACCTTGCTTTTAAAAAATCCATTCTGACAGTCTACACACTGATTGGTGTATTAAGTCATATAATTACAGACATGGTTCATTTACAATTGCCATTTTACTGTTTTTAATGTATCTTGTATCTGTTTTGTTCTGTTTTTTCTTGGATTGCTTTGGTGCCAAATATTTTTTAGTATAACCTTTTAATTCTTTTGATTATTTTAAAACTATTTCTTAGTGATTGCTCTAGTGGTTATAGTATATATTTTAACATCACAGTCTGTTGAATTTGAATCTGGAGTTGAAAAGTATGACAATAACCTAAGTGAAGAAACATGTGAAACCAGTGAACTCAAACATAATTCAGTAGAAATTTTTCAATCTGAAGAACAGTCTCCTTATGGGACTCCTGTTATGCATTTGTTGATATGATTGGCTATATCCCATACTTAATTCATTTTTCTCCTTTTTCTTTCTGTTCTTCAGATTGTATAATTCCTACTTATATGTATTTGAATTCATTGATTGTTCTTTAAGCCCGTTTTTAAATCTGCTGTTGAATTCGTCGAGTGAATTTTTCATTTTACTTATTGTACTTTTCAACTCTAGAATTTCCATTTGGTTATTCTGTAATTTCAGTCTCTTTATTGGAGTTTTTCATTTGATCAGTCATTGTTTTCATGCTTTGTTTAAACATGGTTTCCTTTAGTTCTTTGAACATATTTGTAATGGCTGCTTTGAAGTCTTTGTTTTTTGGACCCCCACAAAATAGTTCCTATTTACTGCTTTTTCCCCCCACGGTGTTTGGGCCTACATCTTCCTATTTAAAACTGGACGTTTCAAATTGTACATTTTAATAACTCTAGGTTCTGACTCTCTCCTGCTTGGGATGGTTGTTAGGTTTTGTTTGTTTCTGTCATTTGCCTGGAGTGATTATGTGGAATTTGTTTCAGTGTGTTTTTCTTTTTAAGCCTGTTTTCTTATGGACTGCTCTTGGATTGTTCTATTTTAGTGGTCAGCCAGTGATTGGTCAGAGATTATACTGGAACATCCTGGGACCCTAAGGCCTCTATCATTTGTCAGTACATCTGTATGTGGTTTAGAGAACACACTCAAAGATTCACGCAGCTTGCGTCTTTCTTCATTCAGGCTTGCTTCTGGGTGTTCATGTATGCATGCGTGCACATGTGTGCTTGGCCTCAGTGTGAGGATAGCTAGAGCCTCTGTCAGGTGTCTCATCAACATGTCCATAGACAGCCTAACATGCCCACAGTTTTGAAAACTGTGAGTGTATTCAAGGCTTACAGTTGTCTCCCTGGATCCTCCTGTGGAATTTCCAGCCAGTTTTCGGGTCTCTTGGTTGACCCACTGGCTTGCAATATCAGGTCAACTGTGATGTGGGCTTTTTCCTTTTATTTTTTTGATAAAGCTCCTGAGCATTGGAGTTTTTCACATTGCTACAAATATAGTCAGCTCTGTTCTGCATAAACACCTCTGGTTTTCATAGATTGTCCCACCTTGTTAGAACTATTGCTCCAGAGGGGCTGGGGTGAAGGAGGATGGGTAAGATGTTACAGTGCTATCACTCTTAACCCAAGGTGCAATAGTTTTCTTAAATACAAACTTATTTATTTTCTGCCCTTGGTCAATTTTCAGAGTACGGAAATGGTTGTTTTTGACCATGTTGTCCAATTATGTGTTTTCTTTTGGGGGAACATGTTCACAAAGGTCTTCACTTTGCTCTTCTTATCAGTTATTCAATTATCTGTTAAAGAATTTTTTAAAAACATGTAAAGCTCTTTAATGTCTCCTCATGAATTTACAATTTCTAGTGCTCTTCATTAACCCACTCCAGTATTCTTGCCTGGAGAATCCCAGGGATGGGGGAGCCTGATGGGCTGCCGTCTATGGGGTCGCACAGAGTCGGACACGACTGAAGCGGCTTAGCAGTAGCAGTGCTCTTCATTACCTTCAGTATGTTCACGTCTCCGTCTGATTTTATTTTCCTCCAGTCTGTAGAACTTATCATAACAATTATTTTAGAACTGGTGTGATAGACCAAGTTCTGTCAATTTCTGAAAAACACCTTATTTTTGGCTGCACTGGTCTTCATTGCTGCCTGCTGACTTTCTCCAGTTGCAGCAAGTGGGGTCTACTCTTCTTTGTGGTGAGTGGTCTTACCATTGTAGTGGCTTCTTTTTGTTGTGGAGCACAGGCCCTAGAGTGTGCAGGCTTTGGTGTTAGTAGCTGCAGCTCATGGGCTCCAGAGCATCGGCTCAGTAGTATGGCACTTGGACCTAGTTGCTCCATGGCGTGTGGAATCTTCTCAGACCAGGGGTTGAAACTGTCCCTTGCATTGGCAGGAGGTATATTTGTCAAAACTAAGAAATAAGTGCAACACAATACTATTAACTGAACTACAGACTTTATTTGCGTTTCATCTGTTCTTCCACCAGTGTCGTTTTCCACCCTTAGCATCCACCCTAGGATACTACCTGCAGTGTGGGAGACCCAGGTTTGATCCCTGGGTCGGGAAGATCCTCTGGAGAAGGGCATGGCAACCCACTCCAGTATTCTTGCCTGGGAAATTTCATGGATGGAGAAGCCTGGCGGACTACAGTCCATGGGATCGCAAGGAGTCGGACACAGCTGAGTGACTAACACTTTGACTTTTGACTTTGACGTCACGTTTAGTGGTCATGCCTTTTAGTCTCGTCCTGTTTGTGACAGTTTCTCAATTTCTTGATTTTCAGTGACCATGATGCTTTTGAAAAGTATTGGCCAGCTAATTTTATAGGCTGTCCCACATTTGGGTTCGTCCCGTGTTTTTCTGTGATTAGCATGGGGTTATAAGTTTGGGAAAGAATATCATAAAGGTGAGGTGCCTTTCTCTTCACATAACTTCGTCTTGAGCACTTCACTAAGTTGTTGGTTGGCTTCTCCACAATAAGGCCAATCTTGTTCTGCTTGGACTCCTGTTCTAAGAGAGAAATCGAGCTATGCTGATGCTGGGACCCACCTCGTTTGTTTCTCTTTATTCCTAGTGCCTAAAAACTTTTGTGTCATGTATTTTGTGCAGTTTTTCAGTTGGTTATGGTAGGAGGGTAAGTTATATACCAGTCTAAGTCATTGGCAGGACCTCTTTACTTTAAGTTCATTGACTGGAATTCCACAGTTAATCTCACTGCTTACATTTCCACAGATAACCACCCTTGCAAGGGCTAGCTTATGGTTACACATTCCCAGGGGGCACTCCATGCCAATTCACTCCACTTAGAACTTGGGCAGATAAAAATAAGTTTTCTTGTGGTTTTATTTTGATAGTGGGAAAGTGTATCTTGGTCTGTCCTTTCACTCTGGCTGCAACTCTTCATGGCCAGTTGCAGTTTAACTCTCCTTCATTGACCCCAAAGACTTGCTTCCTATTTCCTGAGCTTTCAAAATATAAACCTCTGCCCAGGACAACTCCAACCTGATGCTAATGGTTTTAGCTTTCTGTTTACTTTCTTGCAAACTAGGTAGGCTCTATATTTGAGAAGATATTTACCATTTTATCTAGCATGTCTAGAGATTCTATAGGAGGAAGTCTGATAGTATACTGTCTATAGTATTTTTGAGTATTTTCTCTGTGTGAAGTGTTGTTAGGTGCCATAAAGAAGTCCATATATTGCCTTCAAATGGTTTACCTTGTTTTGGAAGGCAGGTCAAGTGTGTGCATCAAAGAGAACACCAGAAGTGCCTCAGAGATGGGCAGTGAGGGTTCAAACTCGGAGTCATCTGTCCTCTTTAGGGTAAGAGAATTGACAGCTACCTCACGCTGTTGTTATTGTTTGTTTGGTAAGTTGCGACCGGCTCTTTGTGACCCCATGGACTGTAGCACAGCAGACTTCCCTGTCTGTCACTGTCTCCCGGAGCTTACTCAGACTCGTGTCCATTGAGTCGGTGATGCCATCCAGCCAACTCATTATCTATTGACCCCTTCCCCTGCCCTCAATCTTTCCCAGCATCAGGTTTTTACCAATTAGTCAGCTCTTTGCATCAGGTGGCAAACACATTGGAGCTTCAGCATCAGCCCTTCCAGTCAATATTCAGGGTTGATTTCCTTTAGGATTGACTGGTTTGATCTCTTCATGTTAGAGGAAGTACTTTAGGTAGGATAGAAATCAGTAGTTGTACAGGATGAAAAGAATCCTGGTATTCTTATTGGGGATAAAGCTAGTAAAATTGAAACCAAGCTAGGGTTTTATTTATGTTATATTCAGGTTATAAGAACCCTGAGTCTATTAAGGAGTAAACATTATTTTTGAAGACTATTTTGGGGGAATCCAAAATTTTTTTTGCCAGTGCACATTTGGGTTCTTAGAAGCTGAATTGAAGGTAAGAGTGGGATGTCAGTGATTTGGTGATGAATCCAGTTTGCAAGGGGGGAATGGTACAATTTGGTGAAAATTATAATGAAATCAAATTTTTTGTGCATTAGAGCAGACTTTGATATTCTAATATATAAAAAGCAGTGTTTAGGTTAGGTCCACCTGTGGTCACAAAGGCTAAAAGAGTGAGTTTAATTTTCTGTGGTTACTGGGAATCTTTCAAGGAGCACTTGTTAGGAGATAATTGAGGTGTAACCAAGGAACAGCGCTCAGACCCTCTTCAGAAAAGTGAAGTTTGCAAACGCTTATCAGAACTTAAATGTGGTTTGGGAGGTGGGTCTGGTGTCTTCTTCATAATTAAGACTTGTATGTAGTTGTTGCATATTCCAAATGCGATATCTAGGGAGTCTTTTAATAAGAGACTAACTCAGTGACTCTGTCAGTGTTAGAACTATGCAAGAATCTGAAAAGTTAGAAATAAATTGTTTGAAATTTGTTGATTTCTGAAAAGCAAAGAGAGAAGTAATCAATAATTATACCTAGAATTGATTAAAGGGAAGAAAACTCAAAAAGCAAATCTATTGATTTTAAAACTAAAATACTTCTGAAAAATTACTTTTTATGTTAAAGTGTAATCAGCTAATTAGGGTCTGGAGTGGAAAATTCCATGGTGTTTAATATCAGATGTACTAGGGAACATTCCCTCATGACAGTGAATCCCAGGAATATTGTAGGATTTGAGAGTTCTGGGGGTTGAGCCTGGATCATACCACCGAAAGGCTGAGTCAGTTCAGTCGCTCACTTGTGTCCGATTCTTTGCGACTCCATGAACCACAGCACACCAGGCCTCCCTGTCCATCACCAACTCCTGGAGTCCACCCAAACCCATGTCCATTGAGTCGATGATGCCATCCAACCATCTCATCCTCTCTTGTCCCCCTCTCCTCCTGCCTCCAACCTTTCCCAGCATCAGGGTCATTATTCTTCATACCCTATGTCTTTGTGATATTTAACCTAGCCTTAGCAACCTTTGGGGCTATTTGTCCTTTCTGCTGACCAGACAGAGTTTGTGACTTGTGGAACCTGAACATATGGTAGCTGCAGGCTGGAACTGGCTGCCTGCAGTGGGAATACCCATCCTCCTGAATTGGACTGGGGTTGGAGAAGCTGTCAGTCAGTTACATCATCTCAGGAACCAGTACTTGACTCGTTACCCATGCAGCATTCTCTTGCTTTGGAAATTGAAAATGGCAGATTTCTGTATCCTAATAGTGGTGAATGCAGCTGTTTTCGTTGTTCATTTTAGCAAAGTAACGACTTGTGCAAAAAGATGAACTAGGATTAAAAGAAATCAGATGTGTGTATTTGGTATGCAATATTTTTGTATTACAAATAGCTACATTCTAACCCACATTAACCCCATGATATGTGAATTTTGCCAACTCCTGCTGTGTCTTTTAAATCAAATCCAGTAAATCACTGTGAATGTTCTAATTTCTAAACAAACTAGTCTTCCAGTAGAGGTACTTTAACACTGTACTGCAAATTAGACAACCTAAGATAAATGAACCATCTTTGTTAATTATGTAGTTTAATTGATCAAAACTACCAGATAGGGTTTTATTTATAGCAGTTTTGCTTAGTATCAAATTCTATACTATTAAATAGCTTGTGAGTCATATATTTGAGGTTATTAAGATATATGCTATTATTTAGCCTCTGTTAACCTTATTAAGTACCTTTTCTTGGTCTAGTTCATGTCACAATATGAAATTGCTTTTAATTGAGATGACCAGTTTCCATTAGATTGTTCAACCCCCATTGTATACATGAACACAAAGCACTTTTCATTTTTGCTCTATTGATCGAGCAGCAATTTGCTTTATATTCAGAACCTGATGGAAGAAGATGGGGGATTTCTCTAAATGTCCTTTTTGCTGGTGGTTTTTCTCTCTGGCAAACCCCACTGTTTGCATGTAACTAATTTTGCACGCCAGTAGGTAGCAGTGGTGAGCAGAGGCACCGACAGAAAGCTGCCAGTCAGTGGTTATAAATTATTATTCATTTCTGTTATAGGTGGGGTGTGCAGTCAGTTACAGTAATAATTACCAGGACCAGAGGGTTTCCTAGGCAACCAATTTCCCCCCTCATTCATGCTGTTGCTGAGAGAGTGTCTGTAAAGCATGACATTGCTGTATTCTGAGGTTTGTTGCCCCCCTGCTGCTCCAGGTTTGAGGTTAGTTACAGCATCATAAGGTGCTCTCAAGCATAGAGAACTCAGGCTGGGCTGAAAAAGCAGACCGGCAAGAGGGCCTCTCCTCCACTGTTTCACTTTTAAGTAACAGAGCTTGCTCTAAAAATGCAAATTCCACAAGCTGCTTGATAACATTGGTAAGATCTCTGCAAGTTGTAGAACATTTTATTTTCTATTTATTTTGGAGATAGTGGGCGATTTCATTTTTAAGTTTTATTACTTAATAAAAATGTACAGAAACAGACCTGAAACGAGAGCTTTCCTTAGGATTCGAGTCAAATAAATCAATGGGGATCTGTCATAGCTAATCATGGATGTGTTTGTTGTTTATTCAGTCTTATGAAAATGGTTCATAAAGAGGAAGGTAACACATTCTTCCTGCAGAAGCAGGATTAGTCCTTTTTGTGGTAGGAAAATAATAGAAACCACATCTGTTATCCGGGATCTCTACATGAATCATATCCTACATTTGGGGGCTCTCTAAAATCTTTCATTTTAATGAACTTACATCAAGTGCTTTGCAGTGATAAAAAGTAGTATTTGTTTGTGTCTGCTATGAAAAAAGATAGGGGGTTCGTGTTTCAGTCTTTCATGGAGATGTGAAATGTTTATCCATTTACAAGGCAGAAGTCACAAACCCAGACATGATGCATCCAGATCTCATTCTCTGCTAGATGATTACAAAAGCGCTGGGGACCTCACTTGTGTATTTATTACCTTGTGTTTTCAGTGAGATGAAGGCTGACTGCCACTCTGTGTGCATGGAGGGTTGAGGCCGATTCCGAGCCGCTTGTGACTGATGGTTTCATTTGTTGTATGTGAGCCATGGCCAGGCTCCTGGGTTCCGGGCCTTCTTACTGTCCTCAGAGGCTCCTGCTTTCTGAGGAGAACCTGAGGGGACTATTTACTGACCCCCTGCTTCCCCTTAGAGGGATATAAATAGCGCCTGCCTCCCTAAGCCTATGTGTGGGGTGCTGGTGATCCTTGGGTCAGGTATGGAAGTCTTGAGCAGGGATGTGTGCTGACCTGGTCCCTCAAGAGGCCAGAGCTAACAGCTCTGTGCCTTTAGTTTTCCCTGTGTGTGTTTGGGGAAAATCGCCTTCTGCCACTGACCCAACTTGTGCTCCAGAATATGGGCTTAGGACTCAACTGCACTGGGCTATGAGAGCATGTTGGTCACCAGTTGCCTGAAAATATCCCACTTCCCACATAAAGGAATCCTGAAGTCCAGTTTCTTGAAAGCACCTCAAAGGTACTAAGCCTAAGTCTTCAGTCACCCTGTTGGATGTGGGCTTATGAAGTGATTCATAAAAATGAAATGTGTGGAGTATGTTTCTGATATTACAGATACTGTAAAATATAGTTGGCTATACGAATCCAGCAGGATGGGGTCATCTGAAGTTTAGGTTTACTTTAAATAGTTTAATAATCTTTTAAAAAGTATTCATGAGCCAAAACTATGAGGCTGGCACCTGCTAGCCCAAACAGTTTTATCAAGTAATCCCAGTTTTCCTCTGAATAGCCTAAATAGAAGGGAGTGATTTTCCTGAAATGTTTGGTGTGGTATACTTCAGATGAGGACTTCTGCCCAATTAAGCAAAAGAAATAATTTTATATTTCATATTGCATACCTCTCTGTGCTGCAAATTATCTAAAGTGCTTAGCTAAACTAATGTTATAGATTAGATAATGAGTTGATAACAAGGTACATAGTAAATTAAAGACATGCTATGAAGTCATTATTTCCTTAGAGACAAGTACCCTTGCAATCTGAAGTCAGAAAAAGTGGGTGATCTCAAACGAGGCTACTTTGAACTCTGGATTCAAAATAATGCCTTTTAATTGCATCTTCTGTATCTAAGGATTTGGGAGAAAGAAGGAGCACCTTAATCTGCAGAAAGAGGTGTCTCCTGTTTAAAATAATGATAAAATAAGAAAAGTTGAGCCACTATTATAAGCTTGTTTTCTGTTTTTTTTTTTTTAAATAATTGAAATGTTTTAGGAAACTATTAAAATCTTAAGGCTAAAGCATTCTTTCATGTTTTTTTGTCTAAAGATTATTCTGCACCCTAGACAAAGGAAATATTTAAACTGTTAAATTTGAACAAAGATACTGTCTGCATATGACTTCTCTGAAGCCCTATAAAAATTCTTTAAAATTGCCTATTCACTCAAATTTACTGAGTGTAGCAAAAATGTCAAAGGCATAAAGTCAGAGAAGATTGAATAAAATAATGCAGAAAGACAGATTAGTCATGCACAGACCCACACAGCCTTTCAGAGCACACAATACCACTTTTTATTACCGCTCTATCTTTACAAAGACTACGTTCAATACATAGAAGATGATACATGGTCAGCCATGTCATCTGCCTTTGATTCCAGGACTCATTTATCTGGGCCCTTTTCACAATGACATTGATGAGAGATCTCAGTGTTTTCAGAGCATTGTTTTATTTATCATATATAATGGCTGGTGAAAAAAAACAGGAATTATGTCACCGATAGCGCATAAAAGAGTTGCACAGAAGATTCTGAGACAAAGTTTGGCAAAACATAGAACAAGGAGGCTCAAGTAAATGTTCTTTCCTCTGCTTTTTCCCCTGCTGTGCCTTCTCCCTCATTCTCACCCCCCAAAGATCTGCTGCTAACTGTTGGAAAATATCGGGAAGATGTTTTTCTTAGGCCAAATGTAGCGTACCCCAATCCCTGTAAACTCTTTGGCAATTTCATTTTTTAAATTTAGAACATATTTTAATTACTTTAGAGTTGCTGACCATTATTTATGCATTTGCAAAGGGAAAGACTATTTGTCAGTCACAGTTTTGTATCTTGCAAATTTAATAAAGAGCAGCCCTTAAGATAGAATTTCTTAGGCTGCCACAATTGACAAAAGCCAGCTAATGTTCAAATGTCAACAGCAAACCTCATCAGCAGGCTGCACTGCTGTGCAATCAAGAGCACGCCAAAGCTCCACATAAACAAATGTATGTAATGTGTGTGTGTGGGAGTGAAGAGCCCATGGCCTCAGTGTTGAGAGGACCAATGGCACAGGAAGGCTGAGGTGGTAACCGACAGCTACCTTAGAAAAGATTATCTCTCATAGGTTCTTTGTGGGGAGTCTCATTTTCATGCCCATGGGGGATGTTGTCAGAGAAGGCTGGAGAACAGTTAAGGGGAGCTTCATGTTTTGGAAGCATGGACCAGCAGCCAGCTCCTTCAATGGACATAAACTCTTTTTTACAGAACCCTGATCCTGGTGGTCATCAATAGTCGCTGTGATGTGGAGGAAAGAGAGTTGGGTGTCATGCTCAAGCTCCACCCCTTCCTGGTTGATTCGTCCTCGGGCATGTCACTCTATTTCTCTGAGCCAAGTCCTCACTGCAAAAATCCAGATAGCACCATGTAGAAGGCTGTGGGGTCGAGATGAAGTATTAAATGTGGAAGTGCCTGGTGGGAGGTTATCCATATCATTTTTCTGTGTGGAGTGAACACAAGTTTCCTTTGTCCTTTGAAGGTTTGCTTTTGTTCTGTATCCTTGACTGAGTAGTCTTGTGTTTTTCTCTTCCATCACATCCTCTTTGTGGACTGGTGGGCTACAGACCCAGAGGACCTCCATGTCAGTGGAGGCTCAGATGAGAAAAGGTCTTTTCTAAGGTCCCAGTGTTTCAGCCTTAACTCCTTCACATTTGCATTTGACATAAGGCAGGAAGGGAATGTATGTAGGGGTTGCCTGGTTAGCGTGCATAGATTCCACAGATGGAGAGGGTGCCCACATGCCTCCTTTTCTCCCAGTTCACTGAACTTCAGAAATCTGAAGTTCAGGTTTCACCCTGCATCCCTTTCCCCCCTCCCCCACCTCATGGCCCAAGGCTGGCCACCAGGGCCCAGAGGTCCCCAAACCAGGACCCTCACCTTCCCTCCCTGCCCCATATGATGGATGAAGGCATGGCACCTGCTGTGTGCACCTCATTAGGCCCTGTGGGAGAGGGGAAAGGGCAGACTTGGGGAGAAAGAAGGCTTTTTTGGAAAGGGTTAATGCCATTCACCTCCTGTAAATAGAACATGCGTTTGCTCTGGCCATCTTCCAGTTGCTGGGCAGTGCCACGAATGCCCTGATGTTCTTCCCCTGCTTTGTGAAGGCTCCTGTAGGCAGAAAGAAGCCCAGATGTCTAGAGGAGGGGGAGCAGGTAAGAGGCAGGAGCCTTCATATGTGGCTCTCCTGCCCTGTGTGGGCCGAGGTGGAGTTGGGGGGGTGGCGCGGGTTGCTGCTTCTCCAGTCTAGGATTCCCAAACTCATTTGTTTAGTCTTCACTGAGCCACTGAGCTACTGAGCTGCTGCTGCTAAGTCGCTTCAGTTGTGTCCGACTCTGTGTGACCCCATAGACGGCAGCCCACCAGGCTCCCCCGTCCCTGGGATCCTCCAGGCAAGAATACTGGAGTGGGTTGCCATTTCCTTCTCCAATGCATGAAAGTGAAAAGTGAAAAGTGAAAGTTAAGTGGCTCAGTCGTGTCGGACTCCCAGTGACCCCATGGACTGCAGCCTACCAGGCTCCTCTGTCCATGGGATTTGCCAGGCAAGAATACTGGAGTGGGGTGCCATTGCCTTCCCCGAGCTACTGAGTCTCTATTATGTGGTAGCTGTTGCAGACAGAATAATAAAACAGACATGTCTGGTCACTGCCTTCATGAAACTTAGAGTCTAGTGAGAAAGACAGCATAAACAAAGAATGGGCCTGGAGGGTTATTGGGTGGAGGAAAGGCCACTCTGGAGGGGGCAGCAGCTCCCAGATCTAAAGGATGAGCAGGAATGAGCCATGGGTAGGAATGCCTGGGGGTGTTCTGTGGGGTTGGGGTTTGGGACCCAAGGCTGACAGATGCCCCAGGTGTTAGGAGAGTCACCAGGGCCATGCTGGCTGTTAAGGATATTATTCTCAGGGTAGTGTGAAGCCCCTGAGGGTTCTGAGCAGGACACTGACTGGACCTGACTTACATTTAAAGAAAATTCACTGGGTCCACGCCCTTCAGTATTGACTGTGGGAGACCAAGCATGGATACAGAGACACCAGGAAAGTCACTCAGTGAGATGCTGGCAGCAACAACAGAGATGGAGAGAAAGGGACAAATTTAATAGACATTTTTGTAGTCAGAATGGTAGGACTTGCTGGTGGAGGGGAGGAAGAGAACAGGAGAGCCTCCATCCTTACCATCCAGCTTGGGTGGCTGGGTGCGGATGGGGCCACGAAATGAAGGAGATGCAGGAGCATAGGAGGGGTGCAGAGGGCAGTGACCTTGGAGACCAGAGAGAACAGACCTCGTGCGACACTGGAAACATGCCTGAGATGTCCAGAACCCAAAGCTCTTGCTTCTGCTTCAAGACTCAAGCCCAGCCTTGCTTCTGACCCTGCTATTTTGGATCTCCCTTGTCTGCTCAGATCCTCTTCCTTGACTCTTCGGAGTCTGTACAAGAGGTGTCAGCCGTGCATTGTTTGTGTGCTGGCCTGGCGACACAGAAGTCACACAGGTGTGAAATGGAAGCTGTGGTCCTCCACTGTGTCTGGGTGGCAGTGTGTGTCCACTGGAGCAGATGGGAACGAGAGGTGATAGGGCACGTAATGGGACAGAGGACGGGGGGAGGGAAGAAGCTGTAGAAGCGCCGCAAAGAGGGTTATGGTGAAAGTGGGGCAGCCAGGGCCAAGGCAGCCACTCCACGTGGGTGGGACCCATGGGCTGAAACTAAGGAGTTGTGGTATTAGTGGCTGGAAAGGCCTGTGGAAGTAACATAAGTCACCCTCTCAGCTCAATGCAGTTAAACCAGTTCTAGAATCCTGGCCCCTCCCTTCTAGTCCAGCATCTCTTCAACCACATTTTTAAAAAATAGTTGAATCAGAGATGTAAAGATAATATCTCCAACCTATTAGTTGAAACTTTTCATACAATAGTGATACTAGGAAAATCCAAGTGTCTTAACAATAAGGAACTGGCTAAGAATAAAATAAAAATATGACTATTAAAATGGTTTTTAAGACTTATAAAATAACAGTGGTTAATGCTCATGATGTATTCAATGTTATATGAAAACAGGATATGAATACTCTATTTTGTGAAAAGGATCTACATGTAAATATAGGTAATTGTATTAGGGTTCTCCAGAGAAACAGAACCCATAGGATGGATGTATACACACACGTGCATGCACGCATATGTGTGTAAATTGAGAGAGTGAAAGATTTATTTTAAGGAACTGGCTCAGGCGGTTGTGGGTGCTGGGAAAAGTCTGCAGGGCATGCCAGCAGGCTGTAGGCCCAGGGAAGAACTGATGCTGCAGCTTGAGTCTGAGGGGTATCTGGAGGCAGAATTTCTTTTTCCTCAGGAGACCTCTGTCTTCTAAGACCTTCAACTGATTGGATGAGACCCATCCACATAACGGAGCTTAATTGGATTTTGATTTAAAAGTTCAGTTCAGTTGCTCAGTCGTGTCCGACTCTGCGACCCCTATGAACTGCAGCACACCAGGCTTCCCTGTCCATCACCAACTCCCAGAGTCCACCCAAACCCATGTCCATTGAGTCGGTGATGCCATCCAACCATCTCATCCTCTGTCGTCCCCTTCTCCTCCTGCCCCCAATCACGCCCAGCATCAGAGTCTTTTCCAGTGAGTCAACTCTTCGCATGAGGTGGCCAAGGTATTGGAGTTTCAGCTTCAGCATCAGTCCTTCCAAAGGACACCCAGGACTGATCTCCTTTAGGATGGACTGGTTGGATCTCCTTGCAATCCAAGGGACTCTTAAGAGTCTTCTCCAACACCACAGTTCAAAAGCATCAATTCTTCGGCACTCAGCTTTCTTCACAGTCCAACTCTCACATCCATACATGACCACTGGAAAAACCATAGCCTTGACTAGATGGACCTTTGTTGACAAAGTAATGTCTCTGCTTTTTATTATGCTGTCTAGGTTAGTCATAACTTTCCTTCCAAGGAGTAAGCGTCTCTTAATTTCAGGGGTGCAATTGCCATCTGCAGTGATTTTGGAGCCCCACAAAATAAAGTCTGACACTGTTTCCACTGTTTCCCATCTATTTCCCATGAAGTGATGGGACCAGATGCCATAATCTTCGTTTTCTGAATGTTGAGCTTTAAGCCAACTTTTTCACTCTCCTCTTTCACTTTCATCAAGAGGCTGTTTAGTTCCTCTTCACTTTCTGCCATAAGGGTGGTGTCATCTGCATATCTGAGGTGATTGATATTTCTCCTGGCAATCTTGATTCCAGCTTGTGCTTCATCCAGCCCAGCATTTCTCATGATGTACTCTGCATAGAAGTTAAATAAGCAGAGTGCCAATGTACAGCCTTGACGTACTCCTTGTCCTATTTGGAACCAGTCTGTTGTTCCATGTCCAGTTCTAACCATTGCTTCCTGACCTGCATACAGATTCCTCAAGAGTCAGGTCAGGTGGTCTGGTATTCCTGTCTCTTTCAGAATTTTCCATAGTTTATTGTGATCCACACAGTCAAAGGCTTTGACATAGTCAGTAAAGCAGAAATAGACGTTTTTAAAAGTTAATCTTGTCAAAATATACCTTCAGAACAGCGTGTAGACTGGTGTTTGACCAGTAACTGACCACAGCCTTGCAAGCTGATGCATAAGTTTAACCATCATGGTAACGATGAGGAAGAGCAGAAGGAAGAATGTCCGTGTTACAGGGGTTCTAGGGCATTTACTTATACTTTCCTCTCCCTTCCCCAAGTTTCAATAGTAAACACAGTTTTTAAATTTTAATATATAAAATATAAACAATTAATAAAAGTGTTGTCCTTGCCCATATCAGGAAATAATTCTTTCAGTATCTGAAAGAGAGGTTTGTTTGTTCCAACTCCATGCCCAGTAGTGGTACTGATATTATCACTTAAATGTACCACCTAAAATTATAGACGAACATGAAGATACCTACACTTCAGTTTAAAAAGTCATCTATAATGTTACCATGCTATCAGAGTTGTAGTTTTTCTGCTCCATTTCATTTTCATTTTTTCCCCCATGATGTACATATGTGTGCATGACATTTCACCTTAACTTTTCAAAATTTCCTTAGTGTTCTATTGCATGATAGTGATTCATCTAATCCTCTATTGTTGGATATTAATGTCTTTTCTAGTTTTCTGCTATTAGAAACAATTTGGTCCTAAACAGCTGTGTACACTGCTCTTTCCACATGGATCTGATTATGTTCCTTAAAATGAATTCCTAGAAGAGAAATTTCTGGGTCAAAGCATATGTATTTTTACAAAATTTGATCTGAGTACCCAGAATGGATTTATCATAATCCTTGGTTCATACTTGCTCATCCTTGGACTATGCATGGCCCATATGTAGTATAATTATTTAAATGATATTTTTAGTAACATGAGCCCACTATCCAAAACACAAACGAAGAATTTGACAGTAATCTATGATTCCTTCCATAGTTCCACCTCCCTCTACAGTTCTCTCAAATCTCTGTTTATTCCCTTATTTTCTTTTGTATATATTTTATTGAGTCTGTATTGTATTCCTAAAGACATGTATTTTTATTTAGTTGTTTCCAGCTTTCAAAAGGTACCATCCTGTATATAATGTTTTGTGGCTTAGTTTTTGTAATTACTGCTGCATATTCAGAGTGAAAAAGTTGGCTTAAAGCTCAACATTCAGAAAATGAAGATCATGGCATCTGGTCCCATCACTTCATGGGAAATAGATGGGGAAACAGTGGAAACAGTGTCAGACTTTATTTTTTTGGACTCCAAAATCACTGCAGATGGTGACTGCAGCCATGAAATTAAAAGACGCTTACTCCTTGGAAGAAAAGTTATGACCAACCTAGATAGCATATTCAAAAGCAGAGACATTACTTTGCCGACTAAGGTCCGCCTAGTCAAGGCTATGGTTTTTCCAGTGGTCATGTATGGATGTGAGAGTTGGACTGTGAAGAAAGCTGAGCACTGAAGAATTGATGCTTTTGAACTGTGGTGTTGGAGAAGACTCTTGAGAGTCCCTTGGACTGCAAGGAGATCCAACCAGTCCATTCTGAAGGAGATCAGCCCTGGGTGTTCTTTGGAAGGACTGATGCTAAAGCTGAAACTCCAGTACTTTGGCCACCTCATGCGAAGAGTTGACTCACTGGAAAAGACTCTGATGCTGGGCGTGATTGGGGGCAGGAGGAGAAGGGGACGACAGAGGATGAGATGGCTGATGTCATCACCGACTTGATTGATGTGAGTTTGAGTGAACTCCAGGAGTTGGTGATGGACAAGGAGGCCTGGTGTGCTGAGATTCATGGGGTCGCAGAGAGTCGGACACGACTGAGTGACTGAACTGAACTGATTGTTGCACCGTAACATTGTTTACTCATGTGTTGTGTTCCTGTAGGGTGTTCCATTGGGTGAAAATACCAGCTAGTGATCCCACTCTCCTGTGATGAGTGTTTGGGTTGTTTCTGGGGCCGTGGTACTATGAGCAGTGTTGCTGCAAACATTCTGTCATTGGCCTCCTTTTATACACATGCAGGATTTTCTCTTGAGTATATAAACCTAAGAGCAGAAGTTAATATTCAACTTCAGGAGACAATTCCAGGATGTTTTTCTGAAGTGGTTGCCTCTCCAATAATGTAGGTGAATCCACATCCTCCCCAACACTTGGTATTATTGGACTGGTACTATTTGTTACTCAAATAGGTATAAAGTGGTCTCTTGATTGCATTTCCCTCATCACCAATGATATAGCTCTGTCTGAATCTCCTCAGGCTGCTGTAACAAATCCCACAGACAGGCTGGCGTAGACATTTATTCCTCCCAGTTCTGGAGGTAGAGAAATCCAAGATCAAGGTGCTGGCAGATCCAGCTCCTGGTGAAGGCCCTCCTCCTAGTTTACAGATGGCTGCCTTCTTGCTGTCTCTTCATATGGTAGAGAGAGAAATCATTTCTCTCATGTTTCTTCCTATAAGGGCACTAATCCCATTCAGGAAGGGATCTTCCTAATTACCTCCCAGAGTCCTCCAAAGGATTAGAGCCAGATTAATTTGGAAGGATACATATTAATACATACATTAATACATAATGCATACATATTAATTTTGGAAGGATACACACATTCAGTGAATAGTATTTTCTTTTATGGCCATATTTATTTATCCCTCTGTGAAGTTCCTATTTATACCCTTTGCCTATTTTTCCATTGGGTTGCTTCTGCTCTTATTGATACTGAGTTCAGTACATTTGTGATATTAATTTTTTGTCATTTATGTATATTATAAACCATTTGTTTTTTACTTTTAGAGACATCTTATATTGAAGTATAATCAATAAACAATAGTATATAAGTTACAGGTGTACAATATAATGATTCACAATTTTTAAAGGCTATACTGCATTTGTAGTTATTATAGAATATTGGCTATATTTCGTGTATTGCATGGAGATGTCTTTTGATAAATATAAAATTCTTAAATTTTAATATAGTCAAATGTGTTCATCTTAGTCTTTATAGTCACTGATGTTTAAGAAAATCTATCCTTACCCCAAGGTCTAAATGATATTTAGACATATTTTCTACTAAGAAGTTTAAAGTTTTGTTTTTAACATTTAAATCTTTAATCCATCTGGACTTGGTTTCCCAACATGGTGTGAGGGGAAGGTACAATTTCTTCTTTTTCCAGATGGCTAATCAGGTTTTTCAACTTCATCTGTTCAACAGGTCCTTTTCTCTTTGCCGTTCTGACATAGCTTCTGTCATATACCTTAGTGTGAGGTTCTGTTTCTGAGATATTCCTCCGGTGGATTTATTTTTCCTTTCACCAACACCACACTGTCTTAATTACCAGAGCTTCACACTAAGTGCTGACATAAGGTGGATCAAGCCCTTCCTGTCTAATTTTCATCTCCAGAAGTATCCTGGTTATTCTTGGCTTATTCTTCCATATCATTTAATAAGTTTTTTTTTAATCCCTGTTGCAACTTTGAATGGAATAATATCAAGTCAATAGGTCCATCTGAGGAAGAGTGACATGTGTATACACTGTTAAATTTTCCTATCCATGAATATGGTATATCCCTCTATTTAGTTAAGACTTCTTTAACAGCTGTTAACCAAGTTTTCCTGTGTAAGTTATAAACCTTTTGTTAGATTTCTTCTGAGGTACTTGATGTTCTCTATCTGTGGATCTTTTTGCCATGTAGCTCTCCAAGCTGCTTCCGGATTTCCTGTTTCCCTCGGCAGACTGTGAGAGTGAGGCAGCTGAGGACTGAACTGGGAGGATGTTTTAGGAATGGAAGTTCTGGTCCACTTTCTGCTGCTTGGGCAAGCTAGTGAGGAAGTTTTGTTCTGGACCTGTTTGGGAGGATAGCATATGCTCTTCATTAGGGAAGAGTCATGGGTGTGCAGGGTGATCCACGGAGGAGCTGGTTGAGGGAGAAGCACCCAGCCAGGAGAGGCTCTGTGGGGAGTAGGAGGGGAGAGCTCCCAAGATCCAGGCTTGAGTCTTGACTCTGCAGCTACTGGCATCCTTTCTTTTAAGTTAGGTTAACTCTTTGTCCTACATCAGCAAAAGTGCCCGAGAGTGAAGTTCACTGGAGGAAAGATCTGCATGGAGTTAAAACTATATGAAGAATTTTCTTTGAACCTTTCTTTGAACCAGCTGAGAATGGTGAGCCAGTCATGTTGTCAGAGTGTTTGGGACAAACATGCAGCCACAGAGGTGAAGCTGGGCTAAACATCATCACAGAACACATGTTCCCATCCCCTAGAGGCAGCACTGTGGCTTCTTGGGCCTCAAAGTGACAAGATTTATCCAGGGAGCATAAGTTATGGGGATGTGGAACAGTGCCACTTCCGGGGCTCTGAGAAACTGGCTCATGTGCTGTGGATCCGTTCTACGGTAGCGTGCTAACAGAGGAGAGGATTGCATTGTTGGTGGAAGCCTAGGGACCTGGAGGATACCTCAGCTTCATTCTAGGGTAGCTCACATGGGGCCCTGCCCCAGCCTGAAATCCTTGCAGCATGCACCTTTAACACGCCGATAGCCTTGCTGTAGGCTGGGTGTAATATTGCAACCACTGGGACTCTTGGCCTGATGACACCATGAGGTTTTCAAGTTCCTCTTGGATCCCATGCAAGCTTCCCTACTATGTTCGAGGGGGCCACTGCCTGTCTCACAATGTTTAAAGCAAGGTGGGACAGTCTTTTCTGAGTGCTCTGGGAATTCCCTGGATGTCCTCCTCTGAAGGTCTGTAGACAATACCTAGGCCTGCCTATGTGCAAGACACTTCCCCACAAGTAGCCAAAAAAGGCTCCATCTTCACCTGATTTGTGTCCACTCAAAAGGAGGCTGCAGGAGGCTGATAAGTCATAATCCAGAGAGGTGATGACAGTAGTCTCCATGTCCATTGATTAATGAAAACAGGGCTAGCTGGACACAGAGTAGATGGTTATAAATGGTGCTGTCAGGGAAAAATAATTATTGTATTAATAAGGAAATGTTCAAAACCAGGCTTTAAAAAAGAGAACTGGCAACTTAGCATCTCGTGGGTAGTAAGGCAGGCTTGATGGGATGGGGGCCACCTTAGCCCCCCCTTTGCCTTTCCAGATGCCAGCTTCCTCCTTGCCACACGTGTGCCTGTGCCTGCACCCGGGTGTACTGTGAACCGGCGTGTGTGGACGCGGTAGGCTTGACCTCGCTCTCATGGGATGCCAGAGGGTTCAGCTGGGGTTGTTTGCAGGCATCCGGGACCACTTCCAGCAGGAACAGGGAAAAACGAGCATATCTTATTGTACCTGAAACACTCTATGATATGTACTAAATATTATGACTACTCAGGGCCTTGCAATAATTGATTCACCCACACAGCCATTTAGTCTGCGAGCTGTTCGTTTTACAAATTCTACAATCTTTTAGAAATTCTTTCAGTGCGGAAGATTGCTGCCTGGCCTCAGATTCATTATGGTGATTGAATCCTCTTCAATAGAGAACGGTTTAAAGAGAGCACATGCCCGTGTGTCTCACTCAGAGTGAAGGCACATAGGTTAAAAGCTTGTCTGGGTGGCATAATTCACTGCCGCTATGCCAAACAATCACGTCTTATTGTGACCTTCATAAGATACAAAAAGGCAACAGGATGGAGCTCGGCTTTTTTTAAACCCACTCACAGATTTAGCTTCCCAACATCTGAAGCTTGGAGAATTCCTAATTAAATAACCAATTAATAATGTAGAATAGGAAAAGCTATTTTTTTTCTGAAATGCAAAATCATAATTAATCAGAGTACAAAAAGCTGCCTGTCTTTATATCAGAAAAATATAGACTAGGTATTTAAATATTCCACCACACCTGAACCCTGGCCATCCGTCATTGTTATGACTTAAAACATCTCAGACTAAATTAGGTTTTGTTTGTATAGAGCAGTGAAAGTCAGATGGCTTGAATGACAAAATTAGAACATGCTCAAATCACTGAGACAAAACCGCATAAAGAGAAAGATGTGCTGGCAAAGGGCTGCCAGTATGGAGCAGAAATCTTCCACGAATTCTTTTTAAAAATGAGTTCTTTCCCATTTGCTCAACCAATTGGTGTAAATATAAATTTCTGACCCACAAGCAGACATTCCAGGGGGAAAAAAAAAATTATCCCTGCCCCCTTGTTAACTGCCCAAAATAGCAAACGCTGCTCTAGAGAGGTCGCCCCCTCCCTCCCTTCCCCTCCCGGCCAATTTCCCTGCCTCTGGTGCCATTTACCCTCCGCGGCACCGCCGCCCACCGCTCCCGCCCAGCCCGCGCCGCTCCGCCCACCAATTATTGTCGGGGAGACGGGCAGGAGCCACTAATGATCTAAGTTCTCCCCCACCCTCCGCACTTTGCACCTCTCGGCACATTTATATTTTAAAAGAAAAGCTGGCTTTTATAGTTTGTGCCACCTCCACAATTTATACTTTGCCCATGAAATACCAGACACGGGAGTAAATTTTCCAAGGAAGAAACGTATAAAAAACGCTTCCCTAGATTGACGAGAGGAGCGACCTGGGGAAAGGAGCCGGGGCCTAGCAGGTGCTGCGGGCCCAGGTGCCCCTCGGTTCCGATGAGCCAAGCGAGTCCGGCCCTGCATCCTGAACACGCGGGCATTTGCCTTCACGCTTTTGCTCCTGCTGCTTTCTTCTCAGGGAAGTGCACATTTGAAACCCGTCTGATGTTCGAGGTGGCGCCGCATCTCACCTCCTTGAGGACACCCTCCTGGCGCCCGCACCCCACCTTCTGCTTCGGGTTGGTGGGTGTGGACCCTGCCCAGGCCTTCAGCTCCCCGACCCTGGTCCTGCAGGGGCGACCCTGCGCCCCAGCTGAGGAGGGCGTGGTCAGCCACGGTGGGCAGGGGCACCTGCCTTCTCGCGCAGGTTTTAGAGCGACCTTCGCCTGGGCCCCAGATGCCACCAGCCTCTGTCCGAGCCACCGCCACAAATCTCCTCTAACATACAATTTGCTGTTATCACAGCAATAAATAATTTTTGGTGACAGTTTTACTGTGAGACTTTGTGCGGTGTTTTTTTTTTATTGACAAAACCGCTGTGAATCAACATACATGAACACAATAAAAATGTGAGAAATATCTGCATTACGGCTGAGGTTTTGTCGATAGGGCAGCGCATCGATCTCGGCTCCTCTTTCGGGCTGTTTGTGGAGTTCAGCGCGCAGGTTTCCGAACTATTCGCTCAGGGGCCGCCCACGCCCGAGCGCCCCAACCAAGCCCCTTGCGAACCCCTCCTTGTGGGGAACCGCAGCAGCCTGGGGGCAAAGGAGGAGGAGCCAGAGGCTGGAGGGGGCTCGCTCACTCACTCCTTCCTTCCAGCCTCATTCATTCGGGCGCTGTGTACTGGGACCCCGGCGACCCGGGCCGACGCTGGCGAGGCCTTCCATCTAGGGGAGGGGCGGATCCGCCGACAGGTCCCCTCCCTGCGGTGGGCAGGGAGATGCTCCCTCACTGGCCCATCTCAGCCCCTGGCTGGGTGCCTCTGGAGGGGCTGGAGGGCAGATGTTACACAAGTGAGGGACCCCTACCGGGAGGCTTCCTGCAGGAGCCTCGTCTGAGCCGAGAGAAGGGCAGGGGCGTGGCCAGGACAGGAGCCCAGAGCCGTCCTGGCAGACGGAGCAGCCTGGGAAGGAGCCCAGTGCATTCGAGGAACTGAGAGGAAGGGCGAGAGGCAGGGAGGGGGCTGGGGTGAGAGGACGCAGAGGGTGCCCCGGGAGAGCCCCCAGAGCAGAGGCCTGGGAGAGAGTCAGCGCGGGGCGGCGGGGTCCTGCGGCTGCCAGGGAGGCTCGGAGCGCACTCAGTCATCGTGGCATGGTGTTCCGTCCCTCTGCCACCCCCGCTCAGCTGCCCTCTGCGGTCACCATGGGTGTGTTGCCTCCAGAATCCCTACAGGCTCGGGCCCTCCACCACCCCCACCTGGACCCAGCCCTTGGCTCCTTCGGTGGGTGACCCACCAGGACTGGCTCCACGCTCCTGAAGGCACGTGCTTCTCCAAAGTCAGAGGCCCCGTCCTGCGCCTTGGCAGTTCCTGTGATCAGCCCCAAGGTCTGCCCACACCTGCCCAGCAGGCAGGGTGCTTTGCATACCCGCCTTCCCCACCGTCTTGCCACCCCTGCACTGGGGTTGCCACTTCGCCAACTGCCCCATCCAAATCCCACCCTCTGTGGAGACCCCGCAGCACCGATGCCCCCAGCAAGCCTCCTGGGGTTGTGCTGCCACGTGGCAGCCCCCAGCCCCCCTGTGCTTGTCTCCAGGAGCTTGTCCCCTGGCTTGGGAGAATGGGCTCCTTGCTCAGTAACATTCAGGATTCCCTGGCTGTCAGCTCCAAACTTGGCTCAGCCCCTTGGCGGGCAGGGAATTGGACTAGCAGTCATAGATTTGAGTGCCTTCAGGGCCAGGGACCGGGAGAGGGCCTGGAGGCAGCGGGTATGAGGCTCTGCCTGCCTGGGGCCGTCCGATCTGCGTCTTCCTCCTCTTCCCCTCAGCCTCTTTTGGTGACTGGGCTTGCCAAACGGAAGGTGTCTGTCCATTCTTGTCCCCAGTGTAGTGAGGGAAATGGAGCCCATCCCAGCCTGGAGGTCTGAGCCAGGGGCCGGCCAGAGGCAGGGAAGAGTCTCCCACTCCTGGGGTCCTTGCCAAGTGCCAGAAGACGGCAGAGCTCAGGCTTCTCACCCTCGGGGGGCGGGGGGGACACACCTCTCACCACCCCCACCAGAAGCCCTTTGAGCCCTTGTGTAAATCACCTGCTCCCCTCTCCCCCCTGTCTCACACGGGTTCCTTTTCTTTCCTTCTGCTGGTGATCACTGTCCAGCTCACTGGTTTACTTGTTTGCGGGCTGAGTCCCTCCAAGCCAGCTCTGGGCTCCTGAAAGCAGGGACCAGGGGCTTCCCTGTGGGAAAGTGAGGGGCAACCTGCAATGTCATCGGAGGGAAGGGACTTGAAGTGGTGGCATTCGCTTGACAAAGTGAGAGAGTCCCATGCCCTTAACAGAGAGGAGCGCTATTGGAGACTGCAGGTGGCTCGCGTCTCCCTGCCTGTCCCAGCACCCAGGGCCACGCTGGCCCTGGGCGAGCTGTCTCCTCAGCACCCGGGGCCACGCTGGCCCTGGGCGAGCTGTCTCCTCAGCACCCGGGGCTATGCTGGCCCTGGACGAGCTCCTCAAGCACCCCAGCTATGCTTACCAAAGGGCAAGCACTTCCTTCGGTGCAGATCAGTTGATCACCCCACATTCAGGGAGTGGCTGGCCCTTCCCTGGTCTCCAGTACCTTTATCAGGGTCCCCTGGCCTACTGGAGCTGGCCAGGAAAGCAGGGTTTCGTTTTAAGGGTGATTTCCTCAGCCCCCATGGGCTGCCCTGCCAAGCACCACCCCCCTCCCCCCCGGTGGCACCTGCCCACGCGGCACCTGCCCAGGGCAGCCGGCTGTGCCCCCGCCACCCTCCTGACGTCAGCTGAGGGATGCTGCTGCCTCTGCTGCATGCTGCTCAAAAGAGTAGGCAAAAGGCAGGTGTCCAATTGCTGCTGGTGAGGAAGAGAAATAATTTGGTTTCTAAATCAGGACTCAGCACCAGGGCCAGACACTGGAAGGGAGCCTCTCGGCTCAAAGGCGGATGATCCTACACACGGGTGATGGCCTAGGACCCCCAGGGACATTGGGGGCTCCCCTCGGCCCTGACTCTGGGTGCTGAAAGCCCTGAGAACAAGCCATCTGAAAATTAGGATTCTGTGTCGGCCTGTCAATCCCCAGAAGCACACAGCCTTTCATTAAAATCCGCCTGACATTTCTGTTATGCTCAGAAATCCCGAAGATATGCCAAGTGCCTGCTATTTGCCATCACATCCGCCTGGGAAGCTGTGGGCCGCCAAGCCCATTGTGCTGAAATGCCCCCCAGGAGGCGGGCAGCCGGCTGTGCAGGGCACTGGCAGGGCGCACGATTGGGCTGTTGCAGGGGGGCTGCCCGACAGCACAGCTGGGGACAGTGGGCCCTGGGTTCATGCTCTCTGGGGACACGATGGCTCCTCTAAGCTCATAGTCCATAAGGGGTTCTGAGTGCAGGGAGGTGCCTACAAGGCCAGTGAGGGAGGCCACTGCTGCAGCCCCACAAGCCCGCAGGGAGCCTTCCTCCTCTGTGCCAGGCCTGGCAACAGGTGACAGGGCAGCTGGGGCAGACAGAGGAGGCAGGCAGGTGCTGTCGATATTGGGCATTGACCTGGGTGTCTCCGAGGAAGGTCCTGTCATTTGGCCAGCGTGCCAGGAGTAAATGTGCCCGAAAGGTCACAGAGCCCACAGAATGTGTGATATGGAAATACCTCCATCCCGAGAAGGCTGGGGCCAGCCTTGGGAAGAGAGGGAAGGCCCGCACTGTAGAGCTGGATGTTGTGGCCACATCTCAGCTCTAAGCTGTGCTGTGAGGTGGGGGGCAAACCAGACTCCTGCGTGGAAGTATACGGGTAGCAGGAGGCTGGAATGCTGGGCAGAGCTGTGGACTTCATTGTGTAGTTCACGGAGGAAGTGAAAGAGAGCAAGGCTCCTGAAGAGGAGTCTGGCTGAGTTCATTGACTCCCTCCCTCCATTCATTCATCCATCCATCCCTCCATTCAGCTCTCTGTCCACCCACCCATCCTTCCATTTCTCCATCCATTCATCCCTCCCTCCCTCCATCCCGAGAGTTTGCTCACAAGGATGTGACTTTCTGAGGGTCTTGGTGAGTGGGAACCAGGGGCTGAAGAACAGCCAAGACTGTTTTTCACTTTTGTTACTCCTCTCCAGCCAGGAGAATGGACGTGTGTGGTCTGAGGGTTGCGCTGTGTGGCAGGCACCCCGTCCATCTCATCAGCTGCCGGGAGAGTGGGTCTCACACCTCAGCTGACCGATGAGCTGGGGCCATAGGAAAAACAAGAACCCCAAATATGAGCGGGCTAGATGGGCAGAGCAGGGAGCTGAGGTTCCCAGTTAGTCCTCACTCAGCACATTCTCCTGACGGCTCAGGCGGGTGTGTCCCTGAGACTGTGGACAGAGGGCAGACGTTTATTAGGCACCGCCTCTGTGTCAGATGCTGAAAATACAGTGGTGAGCAAGTAAGGCCCAGTCCCACCTGCTGAAAGCAAGGGTGATAAACAGCAGTAACAATTATCCACGTCTGGTTCTGCCCTGCACTGTGCCTGGCTCATTGGCAAACGCCCAGGAAGGGAATGAGTGAAAGAACAAGGGATGCCGCCCCCCGCCCCTAGAGGATAAGGCGGATAAGCAGCCTCTCCTGGCCTCCATGTGTAACAGGTTGAACCACTTCCTTGTTTAGAAATAGGGTCGTGGGAGATTTCATTAGTTAAGATGAGGTCATACTAGAGTTGTTGTGGTTCAGATGCTAAGTTTTGTCCGACTCTTTGTGACCCTGTGGACATGCCAGTTTCCTCTGACCGCGGCTATCTCCCAGGGTTTGTTCAAATTCATGTCCATTGAGTCGGTGAGGTTATCTAACCATCTCATCCTCTATTGCTGCCTTTTCCTTTTGCCTTCAGTCTTTCCCAGCATCAAGGTCTTTTCCAGTGAGTAAGCTCTTTGCATCAAGTGGCCAAAGTATTGGAGCTTCAGCTTCAGCGTCAGTCCTTCCAATAAATATTCAGGGTTGATTTCCGTTAGGATTGACTGGTATGATCTCCTTGCTATCCGAAGTACTCTCAAGAGTCTTTTCCAGCCCCATAGTTCGAAAGCATCAATTCTTCAGTGCTCAGCCTTGTTTCACATCCCCCAGGACTACTGGAAAAACTCTCACATCCCTACATGACCACCAGAAAAACCATAGCTTTGACTATATGGACTTTTGTGGGCAAAGTGGTGTCTCTGCTTTTGAATACTCTTAAGTTTGTCATAGCTTTCTTTCCAAGGAGCAAGAGTCTTGTAATTTCATGGTTGCAGTCTCCATCCACAGTGATTTTGAAGCCCAAGAAAATAAAATCTGGCACTGCTTCCACTTTTTCCCCTTCTGTTTGCCGTGACGTGATGGGACTGGATGCCACGATCTTAGTTTTTTTGAATGTTGAGTTTCAAGCCAGATTTTTCACTTTCCTCTTTCACCTTCAAGAGGCTCTTTAGTTCCTCTTCACTTTCTGCCATTAGAGTGGTATCATCTGCATATCTGAGGTTGTTGATATTTCTCCTGGCAAACTTCATTCCAGCTTATAATTCATCCAGCCCAGCATTTCACATGATGTACTATGCCTATAAGTTAAATAAGCAGGGTGACAATATGCAGCCTTGTCGTGCTCCTTTGGGCCCTAATCTAATATGGCTGATGTCCTTACAGAAAGGGGAATCTGGACATAGACACTCATGCAGGGAAGACGGAGTGAAGAGACACAGGAAGAAGGCAGCACCCACCAGCCCAGGAGAGGGGCCTGGAACAGATCCTTCCCTCACAGTCCTCAGAACAATCCACTGTGACCTCTAACTTCTGAGCCTCCAGAACTGAGAGACAGTAACATGTCTGCTGTTTAAGCCATGAAGCCTGGAATGCTTTGTGAGGGCACCTCAGGAAGCTGTCTAGGTTTGTCAGTGACGTGCCATCTGGGGTCTGCACCTGGAAATCTCAGGAGCGCCCATAGTCAGGGGCTGGTGGGTGGGGGTGGCATTGTCCAGACACTGGCTGTGCCCCAGGTCAGGGAGAGCTCGAACATGGGTCTCCCTTCTCCTCTCGATGGTCTGCAAGGGCCTCTGGCTGCTCCTCTTCTCTGGGCTCTGGTGGCCCAGGGGCCCTTCTGAGGCTACCCAGGGGCAGGCCAAGCCCACTATAGTCCACCTAGGGCATCTCCGGTGGAAATTATCAGGGCTGAGTGGCAACCATGGGAAGTGACATTGGCTTCTCCCCTAATAAGTGTCAGCTACGCTGTCCTGCTATTTTCTAGAACACCCCAAGCAGTTTGCAACTCGGGACATTTTGCCTGCTCTCCCTGGCCTGACGTTCTTTCCTGAGCCTGTTGAATCTCCAGCTGGGCCTCAACATCACCTTCTCCTAGAAGCCATCCTTGCCTGCCCAAGTAAACCAGCCTTGTCCTCTGGTTTTCTCTGATGGCTTTGTTTCATTGCAGGTGCGTTGAGTCAAGCATTTCACTTGTCGTGTCTGCTGCCATAGCTTGGTATTCAGATGGCACTGTGCATATAACAAATCCTTAATAAATACTTGAGGAAGGATGGATAGATGGACAGACAGAAGATGGATGGGCGTTTATCCTGGGTGGAGCAGAGAGACCATCTGGGATTTGGGTGCTACTCAGCAAGCTGCTTTTCTTGAAGCACAGTGCAGGGCAAGAATTCAGGGGGGAAAGGGGCAGAGGTGTGGGCCACCCAACCCCTAGCCCTGAGCTCCAGAGTCCCCAGGAGCCTCGGGCAGACTCCTGCAGGGCTGGCCAGCAGCCCCGGGACCTGTGTGAGAGCCCTGCTCCATTCGAGGTTCATTGGCTCCTCTGAGGGGCAGCCAGCTCTGGGAAGAGGCAAAGGAGGAGCATCCCCTAAGGTTTCAGAGAAAGCAGGGCACCCCGACCCCCACTCATGCCCTCTGTGTGCCCTGAGTGAGCTCCCGGGAGACGCCGCGTAGCTGTGGCCACAGCTCGTGTACAGAGGGGCTTGGGGAATGTGTCCAGCTCTGAGGAAAGGGAGGGTTGGGCTCCCTGTGTCTGGCCTGCTGAGGAGCACCCTTCATCTGGCCCCTCACTCATACGCTCGCATGACAGCCTGAGACCCCGGGCCTGACCCCCACTCCCGCCCCCCAACCTGGGTCAGGCAGGGACTGAGGCTGGCGCGGGCCTTGGTTCAGCAGTGAGAGTGTCACCCGGGGGAACTTGGGTGACAGTGTGGAGGGACGATGGCCCATCTGGGAGGGGGCCCAGGTGGCCCCCGGGCTCCTGCCTGGAGCTGCTGCCTCTTGGCCTAGAGGGGCTGCTCTCAGGAGGGACTCCAGGCAGTGGGGACAGGCCGAGCACCCCACTTTGGAAGGCAATGTACTGCTCCCTGTCAGGCAAGCACCACCCCCCACTCCCCATCCCTAACGGCCTCCAAAGCTGCAGGAAAAGCCCGCTCTGGTCTGTGTTTATTTTTGGAGTTTTAACTGGTTGGACAAGGAAGTGAGCCTTGTTAAAAGGGATTTATCTGTGGGTCACAGTGAGTTTGAGGGGCTTAGGAGGAAAGAAAGGGAAGGGCTTTTCCCCTTCATCTTCCCCAGAGCGGGGCCCCTTGCTCACAAAGACTCAGGCCCCAGGGCGGGGGCCTCAATGCCAGCCCAGCTGGAGGGAGCGCCTCAATAGGGAAGAGCTTAAGTCATTTATGGGAACCAGAAAGGGGTTTCTTAGTATCGAAAAGAAAGGCCTTCCCGAGCCCGGCAGTGCCACGGGCTGGGCAGAGGCATTTCCTGGGCTGCCTTCCTCAGCCGCTGCAGGGGCGTGGGTTCTTCTGCCCTCTGGCGCCTGAGGCTGTGCGGGCTTCAGGGCCGGGGGCGCACCCAGGACCCCCTTCCCTTCACTCAGCTACCACGGGGATACCAGTCATCCTGGGCTTGATCGGCAGCCCTCTGTGGAGAAGGGGTCAGAGCCAGGCCACCCTCTGGGTCTGCGCTCTCAGCTCGGGAAGGTGTTCCGTGGCTGGGGGCCTGCTGCTTCCTCGGGGCGCTCTGTCCTCCTTCTCTGAGACCAGAGGTGGGTGCCCTCTGTCCACCCGCCACAGGGGGTCCCAGAGGGCTGCGACCCCTCTCTGAGGGAGGCGGGGTGTGGGGGAGCCCACCTCCTTCCAGTGAGTGTGCTACACCTACTTTGCCACTCCCAGTGGCTCCTCCAACCCCCTCCACGCAGCCGGAGTCCCAAGATACCCTTTCACCAGGGCAGAAGGCGTTCATGGAGTCGCCCTGGCCTCTTGGGGACTTTTATTACTATGCGAAACAGCCAAAGTGGTGAGGAGTGGTGATGGTGGGGGCGGGGGTCCATCGTCTCCTGCAAGCAGATAAAATAGAAACAACTAAATAAAGCACCCTTGCTGCTCAAGGGAAAAATTCTGCTTGTCAATTATGATTTATGAGCGATTGCCAAACAGGGAGCTGGCCTGCCTGTCTCGAGGCCTGTTTCTGCCTCCCCCCTACTTGGTGGGCGAGGCTGGGGGTGGCTTCGCACTCCTGGGAGAAGGTGGGTCCTGCGACAGCACTGGCTCTTAACCCCTTGGTGCTTGCATGTCCAGCGCCCAGCTGCCAGAGGGAAGGGAGGGGACCTGTGCCCCCACTTTGGCACTGAGGTGGGGAGGGCATATGGATGGCGGCCACTGGCAAGGTGCCCACGCCAGGCTCTGGCTTCGGTCCCAGCGTGAGCTCCGGCCGGCGGCGGGTAAGCTCTCTAGCCCTCTCTGCCCTATATAGTCCCTGGCAGAGCTGCCCCCGGTCCTCCCCGGCTCCCTGTGGAGGGGCACCAGTTTGTCCTCGCCTGCGACTGCTCAGGCCAGATGGTGGGTATTTCCAGGCCACAGAGTCCTCTGACCTTTGAACAGTTGCCGCCGAATTTCAATAATGAAAGGACCTCTTTTGAATACGTACAAATGAGACGTTATATTTCCATACATTTTATTTCTAGCCTCATCTGCGAATCTAATATTGACCCGGAGTTATCTGTGATGGGGAAGTTATTAATTCTGACAGATATAAGGGAGAAGCTAATATTCGCCTTTTACAAACACCTAATATTAATCTCGGGTGCTGTAAACGAGAGCCGCACGCCGGCATGGGGGAGATGACACCAGCTCGGAATTTGATAATGAAAAATGGGCAAGTTTAATTTCAGGGAATGGATAAAAACGTTTGCCCGCTGCGAGGTAAGCGGCATGGGAGGCCCCGGCGGGATTCCCAGTGGACAGAGCAGAGGCCTAGGAAGTGGCCTGCCTGCCCACAGGCCTGGGAACCTGGGATCTGGAGCGTTGCCAGCCGGGGGTGGGCCCTGGCCTCCCAGGTGTCGGAGGGAGGCCAGCCTGGAGCCGCAGCCTCTATTGCCACTGCCCACACCTTCAGGAGCAGCTTCTGGACAAGCCTCCACTGCCTCACCCTCTGACGGTCCCAACGTCCCTGTGGCTGTTGCCTGATCAAGGGTTTGTTCTTCCCCCCGGCAGACTCGAGAGATGGGGAATGGAACAGAGGAGAAGCCAGAGGACTCTCTGACCTGGGAGCCCGGGCCCCAGCCCTGCGACAGCTGCCCCCTCTAGTGCACCCTTTGCCCTCAGGGGCCTGCCTGCTTAGCTGCCCCCTCACCGCGCCCCCAGCGTCCCCTCCGTTTGCTGCTGGGCTCAGCTGATGTCTTCTTTCCTGTGCTTTCCATGGCCCCGCCTGCTCTGTACCCTCAACCCTGCTCCTCTCCCTCCTCCTGCAGATCTCAGCCTGGAGCCCCTCCCTGGGGGAGGCACGCCTGACTCCTCGCACAGTCAGGCCCCCTTTGGTAGGCTCCTATACTGTTAGGGGGTCTTCCCTGGTAGTTCAGTTGGTAGAGAATCCACCTGCAATGCAGGAGAGCCCAGTTTGAGCCCAGTTTGGGTCGGGAAGATCCGCTGGAGAAGGGATAGGCTACCCAAGCCCATTCTTGGGCTTCCCTGGTGTCTCAGCTGGTAAAGAATCTACCTGCCGTGTGGGAGACCTGGGTTTGATTCTAGGATTGGAAAAACCTCTGGAGAAGGGAACAGCTACCATTCCAGTATTCTGGCCTGGAGAATCCCATGGACTGTATAGACCGTGGGGTTGCAGAGTCGGACACCACTGAGTGACTTTAAGAGTTGATGACTTTCACTTTCATGCTGTTAAGAGTTGAATTCCCCCCTTCCCCATTCCTATGTGGGAGTCCTAACCCCTACTACCCCAGAATATGACCTCATTTGGAAATAAGGTCATTGCAGAGGTGATTAGTTATGGTAAAGTCACACTGGAGCAGGTGAGCCGCTGACCCAGTGTGACTGGTGTCCTTATGGAAAGGGGATATTTGTCCTCCAGTGTCATGAGGACAGACACTGAGCGGGTGTCTCCACGAGCTAAGGGACAGAGATAACTAGTAAACCTCCAGGAGCTAAGGGAGAGGCTGGGACAGAGCCTCTGCAGAGCCCTCAGGAGGGACCAGCCTACCGTCACCCTGACCCTGGCACCTGTGGCTCTCAGAGCTGGGGAGAGCGTGTGTGTGAGCCCCTGCCTGCAGAGCTTCCTTATGGCAGATGACAAACTAAACACGTGTACATCTCCTTTGTGGCTTCGTCACCACACACCATTTTACAGGGAGGTGTGACTCTCCCGTGAGCTCCGTGGTGGGGAGAGATGATTCTGTCCCCCGCTGAGCACCCTGATGGATTCTCTGAGCTGGGCATGTAGCCCAGCACGTTGTAGGCGCCCAAAGAGTAGCTGTTGGATAGATGACTACGTTCCTTGTCATCTCTGCCGGAAATATAGCCATCAGCGTTCACTGGATTCTTCCTATTTGCTCCAGATAGTGCCAGAGTTGGGTGTGTACACAGGACATACCGTAACAACCACCCCGAGCTGACCCAGTGGCATGTTCTTTTAATTTCCACAGGCCTTGTGGGTGCTGGGAGTCTGGTGAGGTGGGGGCTGTGTCGGGGGTCAGGGTGGAGCCTGAGTGCAGCCCTCAGCTTGGGCAGAGGGGGAGGCCGTGGAAGGCCCGGGAACAGCGGGAAGCTGCAGGTCCCTGCTGGGGTGTGCAGGCCTTGGCAGTGGGCTCCTCCTCCGTCCACCCACTGTGGACCTTTGGGACAGCAACTGGCACCCTGGCCACTGCAAAGGGCCAGCCACCCGTTCACATACACTGGCTGTCGGGGTGAGCAGCTGTCCTAAGTTGCGCTGTGGCGGGTCACGGAGGGCTCTTGCTTTGTTCTTCAAGCACCGCCGTCATCCCTGTGATGTCATGGCTGACCCCGGGTTCTGGTACCTTATGCACGATGGTGGAGCTTATGCCTTGGGGCAGACGTGGGCCTTCAGATCTCCACCTGCAGATCTGGGAAGAACCTCCGTTATCAATGAGCCTCCCCTCTGCACAACAGGCAAATAAGGAAAGAGAGAGGCAGAGCAGCCTATCCAGAGCCGCACAGCCGGGCAGGGTCAGAGCAGGAGGAGGGTCCAACCCTTACTCCAGGCTGAGGGTTTAGACACTCACGCTTCAGGACGAAGGGGCTGGGAAAGCGTGGAACCAGGAGAGCAGCAGAAAAGTTCAAGAGTTTTTTTCTCTTTTTTTTTCCTTCTTCCCCTTCTGTGAAATCCCGAGTCTTAAGTGCTTGCTTTTCAGAAGCATCTGAGAGAACCCCAGGAGCTGGCTGCTCCTCCCTCCCGGCACCGCCCTCATTCCCCCTCTGTGCTACGCTGCCCTCCTCCCGCCACACCTGCTCGCCCTGCCCCCCGACACATGCAGATGTGTGAGCGCACACGCGACAGGGTACTCACAAAGCGTGTGCCACACACAGGACGCACATGCGCACACACTCGCGACACCCCTGTGTTCTGAGCAGACCCCGAGGAAGCCCCGGCTGTGTGGCTCCGATAGCACAGAACGACGGGATCCTGACTGCTCCTCATGGTTGCAGTTCACAAAGAGCCCTTTGAGAATCCGCAGGCAAGCCAAGTGGTCTCAGTGAGTGTGAGGGTGTGACTGTGCACTTCTGAGTGCATGTGTGGTTGTGCACACGCACAGCAGGGAGCACGGAAGTCCAAGCAGCCGCGGTCACCTGCATCGTCTGGTCTGTCCCGGCCGTGTTCGTGCTTGGCCTCCATGTGCATAAGCTGTCCCTTCCCGTCTTCTGTGTGGTTGGTGATAAAGGTGAGTTGGGGGAGGATGGATGTCCTTTGGTGACCTCTCCATGCTTGGAGCCGTGCCGCTGCCATTCCCCGGTATTGGCATTCCCAGCAAGGCCGGACTCCTGGCCAGAGGTTCCCACAGTCCCACCCAAGAGAGCCTGGCCTATCTCGGGCTGGGTCCACCCAAGCCAGCCAGTTTGCCTGTGGGGAGTCGCTATGGTGACCAGTCGCTATGGCCCCATCTGCCCTCCTCCAGCAGAGAGCACTGACCGGCCATCCAGTGGCCTCTCGCCTGACCTTCGTGAGCCAAGGCTGTGTTTATTGTCAGAAAGATGACTAAGAAATCCCCAACATATCGTATCATCAGCATTATGATCGGAGAAACAACACCTACAAAATCTATTATTCATTAAGTGTAACCAATATATAATTTAAAACAGTGGGTTTTGTCAAATAATGTTAGGTCAGCATAATTTTCTGCCTATTACTAATATCTATAACATCTTTGCCTTAGTCAGCTCTATTTAAATATGCAATCATTTACAGCTTTTGAGAATATTTCTGTGCACTCCCAATTTCCAATATTCAACTACGACAAATTTTATGCTGACATCAATAGCAAACTATTAAAGACAGTATTTCATTATTGGTTTTTCATCCCAAAAGTTATTTACAATTATATACTAAGCACTAATATTAAAGGAAACCATTTAAATGAGGTGCTATCTACTTTAACAATATGTCTGTCACAGAATGAGATTGTGTTTAAAGATTTTATCAAGAAATGGTTGTTTGCTGAGGTTATGTTTTGTCCATGAAATATGCATTTCATATCTCTTTCATTTCATTAACATAATTTAATTTGTGCTTTGCATTTTGTGCATAATACATATTTGATTTACAAAACAAATATTTCCATTAGAAAATGAATTTCATGCAGGCAAAAAAGCAGAACCAAATGATGTATTGAAGGAAAATAAGAAGAAATGAAATGCATTTTCTCAGTCTATTAAAAAATCTATGGCATTGACAGAAAGTGCACTTAGTGCTACATTTAAAAAATAGCACATATGTCAATGTATTAACAAATAGAATTGGAAATACAAATATTTCCCTATATCAAGCCAAGAATCTCTTTATTTTAATTGAGTTGATTTAAAAGCCCAACTACAATTTAATTTTTATTTCATGATGTGATGCTGGGGCTGGTACAGTCGGAGCTGTGTGGGGTTGGCGGTTGATGGAAGAAGATAGTTGACCTTAAAAATGGCTTTTATTGACAATGGAGAGACATGGTTGAATAGGAAGCGAAGGGGAAGCAAGCCCTTTGTGATCTGGGAGCAGGGTGGGGAGAGTGAGGCTGGCAGGCTTTGGAGCAGCTCCTTGCTCAGTTGCTCCCCTGTTGCCCCGTTCTGGCTCCTCTCTCCTCTGCAACCCTCATACCTTGCCCTCACCCAGACTGTGGGGCTGGTTGGGGTCCCAGGAAGTGAGGAACATGAGTGTTTGAGTCTTGGCTGGCCCACGCATGAGACAGAGGCTCTGGAATTAGGGGAGCGGGGGATCTCGGAGTGGGGCTCCTACCCTGCAGGCCAGCCAGCCACTGAGGCCCTTCTCACCCAGAAGTGTGGCCCAGGGTATGCACGCCCCCATCAGTGCCCCGACAACATTATTAGAGGTGATGTACTCAATCAACAGTGTGAATTCAGTGATGAAAAGACTCAGGAAGAGGTCAGGACTCCCGACTCAGGTATCCCCAGCTCTCATTCAGCTCAGTGGAAACTGAGGGGTGCTGATCCTTCAGGAGAGCTGCGGGCAGGGGGACCTTCAGGACAGACTACTGGAGTCCAGCGAGGCTCAGAGGTGGCAGCGTTGAACAGTGAGTCTCTATCCAAGCTGTCTACACGGGCCACTGCCCTCTGTTCCTATTCTCCGATCAGAAAGCTCTTTTCTGTATCCCACAAATCCATACCCCATTCATATCCACCGTGGCTGCCCCACCTGCAGAACGAGGAAGCAGCCACTGTCCTGACAGCTGCTGGGATGATGAAACAGGGTGGGAGAGACCTCAAGTACAAGGCTGAGGTCTCTTTAGAAGGGAACCAAGGGCTAGTCTTGGTATGTGATTGTAGCTTTGTTGAGGAGGGCTGCCTGGGCCTCATGTGACCTCCCCTTATGTGTGCAGTGGGTGGTGGTGATACCAGGGCCCCAAGTGGGGCTGTATCCACAGTTACAGAGGTTGCATACTGAACCACAATAGCGATGCCGTTTATATAGAAGAGTATAGGGTGCCTCCAGGTGTTACCCAGTATGGCAGCCCTGGGGCTGAGCCACTCCACATCAGTGGCATGGGCACACATATACATTTACACTCTGACGTACTCACACATGTTCCCACTTGCTCTACTTACGCACACTCACAACACACATGCTCACAATTATAATCCCACTCAACCATATGCACACATATGCATACAGCACTCACACTCTCTCACACAATCCAGAGACCCTGCAGACCAGCCTGCTCACCTGAGCCCACCTTGGCCTGTGCCCTCTGCGCTCCTTGTCCCCTCCCGCCAGAATGTGGGCTCCTCTGAGACTGGACCAGGCCTCCTTGGACAGCCTCCACTGTACCAGACGGAGGCCCTTGCACACCTGGACACAAGCAGGATGGCACCTTGTAGGTGGGAAATGCCCACAGGCCTCTGGGGCTGGGAGGGATGGAAAGGGGGCTTCCTCCAGCATCTGAATGGGATCTATAGCACCAGACTCGGGGCATGTATGTGCTTGCAAGCCCTGATTGGCCTGGCTGGTCCCTGCTCCTAACTTTGTTCCAAGACTGCAAGTCCCCTCCCTCAGCCCCTCCACTGCCTGGGGCCAGAGGGCAATGTCATTAGAAAAATCCTTTTTTGTTTCAATCCCAATGGTCACAAAAAATAGTCATGCTAGCTGGAGCAGGAGGAACCCAGCCGAGGAACCAGAAGTTGAAGGTCTGCCTAGGATGGGGAGGGATGGGTTCAGACCCAGAGCGGGGGTCAGGGTGGTGGGAGCTCCTGGTGTGGGTCTTGGCTGACTCTGTCCAGGCGCTCTAAGGCCAATCTGATGGCCTACGCCTCTGGGTCCCCCCCAGTCTGAGGCCCTGGCCACACTGCCTGGAGGAGCTAGGGACTCAGGGCCCACGCATGAGGAAGCCAGGGTCGCTGCACCAGGAGGGGCGCCGGCAGTGTGTGGAGAGAGGGGGCCTGCGGTTCTCTGGCCCCAACATTCATCCTCGAGGTGGCCTTCCTTCCAGTGCCTGGTGGGAATGGTGGTGTCCACTGCTTGAGGGAAGAGAGAGGGAAGGATGGAGCCTTGGGGACTGGCCGAGGGCTGTCCCACAGGGTGGGTGGATGGCTGTCACCCCTGGGGCCGGGGGTCCTGGCTCCCAGTGGGGGCCGGGCCAGCGTGCGCGTGGCTCGTGAGGAGGAGAATGTGCTGACACGGGAAGTCAGACTTGTTTTCTGGCTGGGCTATTGGAAAAAGAAAAAATCCATGTCTGCGGGAGGACAATCTCATCATATTAGAAGAATGGATTCCTGGCTCGAGCTGAGCCGGAGGCCCCTCTCCCAGGAGAGAAGGGCAGCATGCAAGGGCCTCGGGCGATGTTCAGCACCCTACTTTGCCGTGGCTCCTGAGACCCTGGGGTGCAGGGTCTGGACTAAATCCTCACCTCAGAGCCCGGGCCCAGTGAGCGCATCTCAGAGAGGGTACTAAGGAGCATCTAGGCCCCAGGCTCCTGGGGCTGTGCTCCCCGCCGGGTCTCGGAAGCCCTTGCCTCCTCAGCCAGCCAAGTGTCCATCCCTTGAGGACCTGAGTCCACATTGTGGAGCCCCGAGCTGATGCTTCACTTCTCGCCCAGGACGCTACTTTTCAGCCCCGTCTGAACCTGGTTCACTCCACACCAGGCTCTGAGAAGATCCCAGCGTGGGACCCTGCCCCTGCCAGTGCTGAAGAGAATTTATCCTTGAGGCATCTTAACACACAGTCCTATTTAAACCTGACTTCCTTTTTATCCATTCAGTTTGTGTGTAGCTAACATACGTGCATAATTTAAGACATGAGATGGCTCATAGTGAGAAACACTTTTACTCATAGTGAAAACGAGCGGTCTCCGGCCTGCCCCTCCACGCCCTCATGCTGGCTCCCCCGGGGCAGCCACTTTCCACACTTTCAGATGTTCTAATTGTAAGTGCTTTTGTTTGTTGTTGTTTCTACTTTTTTTTTTTTTAAGTAGCATTAATAATTTATGCCCAAATTTCCCGCCAGAACTGTAAACTCTGATGGCAACTGTTAACATACTAGGCTGTCTAACGTTTCCATTTTTTTCCCTCTTGAAGCCTCCCTTTGCCTGTAGCGTTTGGCTTTGCGGGTTGCTCTCCAGAACGGGGCTCAGCTGCTCTGCTGGTGTCTCCCTTCCACAGCAGCCTGGGACCCGACTGTGCCCTTCCTGTTTCTCGTATGCTGTCTTCCTTTCTCTTGGGTTAATCCTTCATGTTGGTGGCACACACCGTCCAGTAACTTTCTGAAAAAGGGTCCGTGGAAAATAGTTTTGTTTGAGGCTTAGCTGTTTGAAATGATGTCTGTCCACCTCCCACCCCTTGACTGGCCATTCGGCTGAATCTGGAATTCTAGGTGAGAGGCATCTTCCCTCCCAATGTTGGAAGCCTTGCCCCAAGGTTGTCTTAGTAGCAGCATGGCTCTTGAGAAGTCTGAGGCCTTCCCTCGTCTCAGCCTTTCAGCTGAGGCCTGTTCTGTTCTCTGAAAGCTTTCAGATCCTCTCTTTATCCATCCGCACGTGGATGGCCTTTGCCTGCATGGAAATGCGTGTCCTTCAGTTCCAGGTATTTCTCCAATCACTTCCACTTCTTTCAAAGTGTTCTACCTTGGGTTTTCTTCGTCACACCTTTCTGAACTCTTGCCAGGCTTCCATTCCACCTCACCCTCTGATCTCATCTCGCCTGTGTTCATCTTTTCCCTTTCTGTTCCAGTTCTGAGGGATTTCCTCTCTCCTGCCACTCTATACTGATGTTTTAAAAATTTGCCTTCACAGTTCTAGTTTTTAAAAACTCTCTTCCTTCCTCCCTTCCTTCCTTTTTAAGTGAATGTCCTTTTTGTCAGTCTCTGGTTCCTATTTCATGGAGTCATGTCCTTTCTACCTCCACTTATATGAGGCATCAAAAGTTGTCAAACTCATAGAAGCAGAGGGCAGAATGCTGGTTGCCAGGGGCTGAGGGGACAGGAGGAGAAGTGGGGAGATGCTGGTCAGGGGACATAGAGTTTCAGATACATGAGGTAGGAACATTCCAGAACTCCTGCTCCTGCATGGCCTCCATCTTCCCCAGGTTCCTCTCCTGGCCTCTGTCTCTCACAGTGCACACTGAGGTGTTGAGAGAGGTGAGGTCTCAGGCCCTGACGGGCCCTGTTGGTACTTCTGGGTTCTGCTGAGGTCTGAAGACACCTTCACAGCCTCCACAGAGTGAAGCTGGCCTGGAGAACCAAACCCACTCTTCCTCCCTGTCCTGAGTCCACCAGGGCCCCATCCCCGGGAACACACGCCTCCCACCCCCTTCAAAGCATGGGTCATTCCTTCCACCTCACACTTCAGCCACCAAGAGCATGAGTTCACTGGCCGGGATACCAACTCATGCGTCTCATGAGTCTGGAAGGAGAGTGCACGAGATAAAAGAGGGCGTGGTGGGAGCTGTGACGCCCAGACAGCTCATGTGTTCCATCCAAAGACAGATATATTAAAAGCTTTTAGTATAAATACCCACATTTACCAGCTGTATGCCCTGTTTTAAGATACAGTATATTAATAGAAAATTTGAGGTACAATAAGGCCAACAGATCAGGGTAAGATTGTCATTGAAATGATACTTGATCACAGTTCTCAAGAGGAAAGGGCACATCACACCCCCAGGGCCACATGAAGAAGCCCCAGTGTCAGCCAGGAAGCAGAGGGCACGAGAGGAAAAGTGTGGGCAGGGGCCTTTACTGTGGTTTCCATAGGAAGGAATGGGTGAGGCAGGGTAAGCAGGCTTAGGACTGGCTAATAGTTTGAATAATTTCAGTGGGCTCTGGGATGTAGTCGCTAGTTTCCTGGGACCTGGTGCTGGGTGATGAGGGCAGGGGCGCTGTGGCCCAGAGAGTTAGTGCCAGATGGAGGAGGAGGTTGGGGTGTGGGCTCCGGGTGGGTTATTTGCATACTTGTTTTCTCATCTAGGAATGGTAGATGCGTGGTCCTGGAAGGAACAGCCCCTCCAAGGTCAGCAAGATCCCAGTGTCGAAGCATCAGACGCACAGGAAGTAGAAGACACAGCTATGGCAACCCGCTCCAGTATTCTTGCCTGGAGAATCCCATGGACAGAGGAGCTTGGCAGGCTACGGTCCATGGGGTCACAAGAGTCGGACACGACTTGGCGACTCAACCACCATGAGGCCAGTGAGGGACCCCGACACTGAGAGAGCACAGACCTGGGCACATTGGGGAGGCCCTGCTGGGCTGAGCGGGGAGGAGAACCAGGGCCCAGGAACCTCTGGGCCAGGTGGGGCAAGGAGGCTGCGCAGGAAATCCTGAGTGAGGGCTCCCAAGGGGATGGGCTGGAGTCCTCTCCTCTGGGAGATAAGGGGCTTCCTGGGGAGGGCTGTGAACAGCTTGAAGGGTAAATAGGGTTTTGAGGCAAGTGAGTGTGTCACAGGCACTCCTGGGCACCGGGGATGGTCAGTCACAGCTACACAGTGGGATGCTGTGGGCTGGGCCACTGAGGATCTGAGCCTGTGGCCAGAAGTTCTTCCCTTTCTGTCTGTCTCTCCTTCTCTTCCTCCCGTCCTCCTCATCTGAGGCCGTCAACCAGGGCCCAAGGATGTGTGTTAACTGGCCTCTGAGAAGTACCCAGTGGGCCCCCAGCCCAGCCTCCCTGCATTGTGGGTCCCGGCAGGGAGCCCCTGGGCCCGGGACTGTAGAGCAGGGGCCCCCTCCTGCCTGCTGGGCCTGGCCAGGTGGGGAGGCTGGGGCCTGCCCACGGTCACTGCCATTGCAGGTCAGGGTGCCCACGGGGGCCTTGCTCAGGGGAGGGGTCTCCTCAAGTGCCTCCTGATGGCGGGAAAATAAAAGCCATGATTTAGAGGCAGCCTCCACTCGAAGGGCTTCCTTAGCCGAAGACGCTCAGCTAATGAACCTCAAGCAGATTCATGGCTGTGTGTGAAGTCAACGGGGTCCTCACTCCGCGGAGACGAGCCGCATAAATCTTTGTTTTTAATGTCTAATGATATGTAAAATATTTAAATTTGCAACTCAGAATTATTAAGCTGCCAAGGTTTTTTGCCTATTAAAGTGTATTCTTGCCTGAGAATTTATGGGGCGCCCCGTGCCCGCCGCCAGCCCCTGTTAGGGGACAGGAGGTATAGATTTGTGGTCTCCTACTGTAAAAAACTTCAGGATTGTCTGACCCTGTAAACTGAAAATTCATGTCTCTCGCCCGGGGACAAATGCATTCTTTGTAAAGGCGGCCCATGGCCAGCCTTGGGCTCATGTTAGTTTATTGTCACTGGTTGATAACGTTTAATGGAAAAGATACAAGAGTGCCAAAGAATTTTAATTATTTTTGTGATAAAGTTATATGTTCGGCCTTGAAAAAGTAGAGATAATGCAGGGATTCATTATTATTCCCAGTATGTTTAAACAGACGACACAGAATGCAAACAAAAGCAGATGAAATTTGAAAAGTATTATCAATATTGCAGATAGCAGATGCCCTTTCGAATCAGAACAAGCATATCTTCTATAGCAACTTTATGGTTGAGTAGTTTATTCATTTCTATTAGAAGGTTGTACGTTTCTAAAATATGTAGATGGTATCTAGAAAAACCAACCAACCAGATGGGTCATTCTGCTTGTTTTCCTAAATTTATTATTTCACTTTTGCAGGCCCGATCTGAGGGGCATTAACATGGGAGCGGAGTCTTATTGTGTCAAATTCTATCTTGTACATGACCTTTGGCGGGCTTGGCGCTGGCGGGGAAAAGAAACAAGAATGGGGTGTTTGCACCATGGCGGAGCTGGTGTTTGGCTTTATCTGGGTGTCTTTGTGAAGCTGGAGTCAGGGTCTGCACGCCCGTCAGTAAATTTTCCACATGCTCTGGGCTCCCTCGGCACCCAACAGAGGAAAACCCTTCCAGGAGCAAAACGCAAGCTCTCCTCCCACCCGTCCCCCCAAGGTGATCTGAGGTGACAAGGCTTTATCTTGACTGCATATAAATGGACCTGACTGCTTCCCAGGGATGCAGCTTCGCAGGCTCCTTGTTCCTGGGTAGGTGGCTCTGGCTGTTTTGGCTGCAGGGCTTTCGGAGTTCTGCCCGTTGTTTTCTTGGAGGTGAGGAGTAGACCCTGGCTGACTCGTTGATCCCGTCCCCACTGACTACCTCTGGGGCCTGGGAAAATCCCTTTTGCCTTCCTACCCTGATTTTCCTTTTTTGTTCTCATGTTCTCAGCGGAGCAGCCCAGAGGTCCAACTTTGCAGCCAGACAGAGCCTTGGGCCTGTGACCCCTCCATTGTGGCCCTGGTTTTCTCAGCTGTAACATCGGTTATGGATACTGTTGAGGTTGTTACGATTAAATGAGGTAGTACCTTCGCGGGACGCTCTCAGCTCCGTAAGAGGGAGCTGTTACTATTTCCGTTGTTGTTTTCTTCCACTATTGGCTCCCCAAGGCACAGGAAATGACCTTCCCTGTCCCAGCTGTCTGCCCAGTGGGACTCCTTCTGCCGGTCTTTCCTGACCTGGGGTTTCTTTGATGCAGACCCAGGAGACTGACCGCAGTGGCTAGAACTTAGAGCAGAAAGCTAGAGGGCAGGGAGTATGGAAGGGCTGCCTGCAGCTGGAGGAGCTGGGTCACAGGGAGATCTTGAAGCCAAGCTCAGGCTTGGGGGACTTGTCAGGCCTGGCTGGTAGCTAAGGATGGGCTCGGACAAGGGATGGCAGAAATGAGCTGGTGCTTTCAAAGAGCTGTACCTGGGTGAATGGCTTCTTAGGAGAAGGGAATGGCCCAACAGCCACATTTATAAAAACAAGCCGTGTCATAGGCTACGAAAGAAGTTGCCATATATTCCGAGGGATCAGTAAGGTACATATGATGTGCTTTAGTCAAAATGGAGTAATATTAGAAATTAAAAGCAAGAAATGGCTAAAAATTCTTATGCGTTTGGAAACTAAATAACATATTTAAAACAAATAATGAATCAGGAGAACCTAGAATGGAATGATCTTGAGGATGCTACTTGTCATGTGTAGGAGACAGAGAAAGCAGTACGTAGAGGAAAACCAATGCCTTTTAAATGTATTTATCAGGAAATGAGAACGGTTGACAGCAAAAGAGCTAAGTTAAGCAACACTAGAGGCTGCAAAAAGAGCAAACTCAAATAAATAAGAAAGAAAGTCCCAGAGACAAGGGCATACACTTATGAAATAGAGTAGACCAACCAAGGCATAGACAGGCTCATTGAAAAGATGGCTAAGAGAGAGGAAGAGACGAGAGACGGTGCTGGTGGGAGGGCTGCAGGCCCCAGGAGGCCCCAGGCTGTGGGAGTGGGGACCTGCCTTTCCCTAGTATTCCTGGGGACTGGTTTGCCTGGGTGTCCTGGTTTATGCCTGCTGTCTCCTCCTGATCATTAATGACTCCTTTCACCTCCAAGTGAGTGCTTTGAAGGATAACTTCTACGTGCACTGTCCATCAGGAGTTACACGTGGCTTTTGAGTGCTTAACACTATATAGGGAATATAGAGAGATGGTACTAATGAACCTATTTGCAGCAATGGAGACACTAGTAGCTTCGCTGGCAAAGAATCCGCCTGCAATGCAGGAGACCCCAGTTCGATTCCTGAGTTGGGAAGATCCCCTGGAGAAGGGATAGGCTACCCACTCCAGTGTTTTCAGGCTTCCCCTGTGGCTCCGCTGGGAAAGAATCTGCCTGCAGTGCGGGAGACCTGGGTTCAATCCCTGGGTTGGGAAGATCCCCTGGAGAAGGGAAGGCTACCCACTCCAGTATTCTGGCCAGGAGAATTTCATGGATTGTCCAGTCCATGGAGTCACAAAGAGTCAGACACGACTGAGCAACTTTCACTTTCACTTTCAATGGAGACACAGACATAGAGAACAGACAGTGACGGAAGGAGATGGTGGTAGGAATTGAGAGAGTAGCATTGAAACGTATACATGGCCAGGTGTTAAACAGACAGCCAGTGGGAATTTGCTGTATGATACAGGAAGCTCAAACCCAGTGCTCTGTGAAAACTCAGAGGGGAGGGATGGGGAGGGAGGCAGGAGGGAGGTTCAAAAGGGAGGGGATTCATGTTGATGTATGGCAGAAAACAGCAAACTATTGTAAAGCAACTACTCTCCAATTAAAAATAAAACACATTTTTAAGAAAAGTGGTTGGAGGTGTAGATTCACACCAGATCTTGATGATTTAGTAGGTGAAAAAGAGTATAAAATAGCTCAGTAATTTTTTTTATTTTTTAAAGCTTTTTTTTTTTTTTAATGTGGACCATTTTTAAAGTCTTTATTGGATTTGTCACAATATAGTTTCAGTTTTTTTTATGTTTTGGTTTTTTGGCTGAGAAGCGTGTGGGATCTCAGCTCCCTGATCAAGGATTGAATCCAGGCCTCCTGTATTGAAAGGCGATGTCTTAACCACTGGACCACCAGGGAAGTCCCGCAATATTTTAAATACTCTTTTGGATATGTGGGATTAAATAAAATACACTATTAAAATTAATTTCACTTGATTCTTTTATGTGGCTTCTAGAAGATCCCCTAGAGGAGGAAATGGCAGCCCACTCCAGTATTCTTGCCTGAAAAATTCCATGGACAGAGGAGCCTGGCTGGCTACAGTCCATGGGGCTGCAAAGAGTTGAGCCCGACTGAGCAACTGAGCGCTTTTGACTTCCCTGGTGGCTTAGCTGGTAAAGAATCTGCCTACAATGCAGGAGACCACCTGCAATATTGGAGACCTGGGTTCAGTCTCTGGGTTGGGACGATCCTGGAGAAGGAAATGGCAGCGCACCTCTGTATTCTTGCCTGCGAAATCCCACAGACAGAGGAACCTGACAGGCTATAGTCCAAGAGTCAGACACGGCTTAGTGGCTTAGCCACCACCAACCATCACAGAGAACTGCAGATCACCTGTGTGGCTTGTATTCTATTTCCACAGCTGGTGCTGGTCCACATGGTCTCCCAACCATGAGCCGGCTCTGGGCTAGGAGCCTGATGAAGCACAAAGGAAATTTCCCCTTCTCTAAAATGGGAATGGCATCTGTCTCCTAAGATTGGAGGAGGAGTGGTAAACTTGGATAATTCATATAAAGCACTCAGCTCTGTGCAGTTAGCTTTCATTAAGTATTAGTTGCCAGTCATAAAAACCAACAGAATGACAGTCCTTTGGTGACGTTTTATTGATTAGGAAGAGATGGTGCACTCAAGTTCGTGCCTTGCCCAAGATCCCAGGACAGCCAGACTGGCCCGTCCATCCAGCCACACAGCACACCCGGCACCTGCTCCCTGCTCCTGGACTTGCAGGAGCTGGCCCGGTAGGTGGAGGTGGCCTCTCTGTTTCTAACCAATCCTTCCTTCTTCCAGCTTGTCCTTCTCCTGTCCACTTCTCCCTGCCCAGCGGTCTCAGCCCCTCCTGGCCCAACTGAGAGGAAGCTTTCTCTTAGCCTCCCCCGCAGACTCAGGGGAGTCTGGACCCTCACATTCCCTCTCTCTGTCTCCCACCTTGGTCCTCCCAGCACTGGGCATATGGCTTGGTCATCAGCAAAGGTTGGCAGGCAGCTTGACAGATGCTTTCTTGGTTCATCAAACTAACTCTAGTTTGAACTAAATGTGGTTCTTGCAGACCTGTGGATGGGATGGGTCTCAGCCACTGTTAATCAGCGACATGGTGTGCAGAGTGCCCCTGGGGGCTCTTGTCTGTGCGTGGCTGCTAGAGCTGGTCTCCCCAAAGGGACGCATGGACCTGGGGACTTCCCAGGAGGAGTCCCAGGTGCCTCACCTGGTTTCATGGGTCACACCATCATCTCCATTTCAATAAGGCCAGCCCTGCTGTAGATGCCTGTCCTGAGACCCCTCTCCTGCCATTCCTGGGCCAGACTCCCTGAAGATGCACGGCCCGATCTCATGAGAATGAGATGAGTGTGGACAAGGAGCCACGCAGGGCAAGGCCCCTTCATGATTCCCACCTCAGACCCGGGGGGCCACACTGCTGACATCCATCCGCTGGCTTCCCACAGGGGAACAGGAGGCTGCCAGTGGAGTCAGGAGGCAAGAGACAAAGAGCTCATGTCCACCCGGAAGTTCCGAGTGGGCAAAGCACTTTATGTCCTTTTATCTAATTTTCACATAAGTTCTGCAGAGAAGTATTACTCTCATTTCACAGCTGAGGAAGCCCAGACAAGGTAGACGCCTTGGCCAAGAACTTGCAGCTGGCTCACAGAAGAGCCAGGGCTTGCAAAGACCTCGCTGGTCCTGGGGATGGAGGTCACCAGGCTGGGCTACCTGCTGCCTCAGAGTCCACCCTTGGGGTGTGCCCTTTGGGTGCAGGTGTGAGGGAGGGGCACAGGATTTGGGATGCAGCAGAGAGGGTGGCAGCATCTTGAAGTCAGGAGTCAGAGAGATGAGTTCAAATCCTGGGGTCCCCTGTGAGCAAGTTTTCAACTGGGGGTTTTGGTTTCCTGCCTAGCATCCCCTCATCTGGGCCCTGTGTGTTTAGATGAACCAATGCGTGTCCGTGCCCAGGACAGAGGCTGTCGACAGTGAATGGTGAGCCCTCGATGTTGTTGCTGGTCCTGGGATGTGGGGGGAGGTCTGGTTTCCTAGTGGTTCATCACATGGTGCAGCCCTGTCCCTACAGCATCTGGCCGCGGCTTGACCCAGGGCGTGACTTTGGAAAGGATGTTGTGCTTCCAGGTTCGGGAGCCTGCTCCATCAGTTTCAGTCACAGGATCTTACGGAAGGGGCCCGGAGGATGGGAGGAATAAGGGGCATGCGTACCACCAGCCGCAGGGGAGCAGGATCTCGCTCTGTCGCTTCTCCCTAGCCCTCTCCTGGGGCCGCCTGCTTCAGCGCTCACTGCTCCCCGTGCCTCCTCTGCCTCTTGTCTGTGTGCACCAACGTGCTTAGCTGGCTCAGGTCTAACTGGCCCGGCATCCAGCCTGAACCGGCTGCAGGGCTGACATGGCTGCTCAGGCCTGCCGTGGATTAGGCTACGGGGCCACGCTGGCTTGGCCAAGCTGGCGCCCAGAACCGGTTCTATGAGGAGCTGCCCACCCCACTGTGTGCCTAGAGGACCCCGCAGCAACCCATTCCAGAGACCGAAGCGGGCAGTGGCCACCTCCATCATGATGCCCTCCCCGTGGCCTGAGTCCCCGAGGAAGGAGCCACGTCTCCTTATCTGGCTGCGTCCGCCAATCATGGTTGAAGAGCTCTGAGGCTTTCTGCAGGGACCAGCTAGAGGATCTTTTCACAAGTGCCAACAGGAGCGAATGTGCTTCTGTTTTATAAGCTCTATTCTTTTTTTGAAAATGGAGCTTCTTAAAACCATCCCCTTTGGTGAAAGTGGCCTTCATTCTTCTACCCTTATGTTTGGTGATAACATTAAAAGGCAAAATTGTGTACACAGGTCCGAGGCAGTTATAATTAGAGTAATTGTCCCGTGTTTGAGGTGCCCCTCTTTCTGGGAAGCTCAGAGCAATCTTTGAGCGTTATCCAATTAATTCTGGACGTAGGCAGTGAGAGAGGCGGGGATGGGCCTGTCGTGTGCAGTTTACGACTGCGGAGCTGCGGCACCAGGAGGTTAAGTGACTTGCGTAAGGTCCCGTGGTGTCAGGACCTGAATCCCACTCAGTGCGCAGTGGATTGGTGTCTGCACAAAAAAGCCTTTACTCTGCAGCTGCAGCCCCAAACGACAGGTAAAAAGGCCCAGTTTTCATACAAGTGGCAGAAATTTCCCATCAAGCCCTCAAGTCATAGCCCTCCCTTCCCTGGTCCCCCGAAGCCAGAGGTAATCTCCTCCTCCCCATCCCCCATGTAGCTGTTGAATCTCCCTTCCACCTGGCCCAGTCTCCTGCAGGAGGCTTTCTGAAGGCAGTGAAGTGACTGAATGAAAGTTCTTATAGATAAGAAGGCGTGGTGATGGAGAGGTAACCAAGCCAGGTAAATCTTACAGGTTACAGAGCAAATTAGCTATGAAGAATAACCTCCTTAAAAACACAGTCGACAGAGGTATAATCATTTGATTAGCTGTCTTATAGTGACGTTTTATGAGCTAGCCTCAGATGAGTTACAAATGTCGCAACCCCCTGTGGATGTAAGCGGTGGGAACCCCAGTCTCACACTGGTGATTAGGCTTCAACAGTTCATCGCAGTCACTGAAACTCAAGGCCAGCTTACCTTTCCTTATGGGAGCATGAAGAAGAGAGTATGAAAAAAGTCTAACGGGGACAGTTTTGTTGTTCAGTTGCTCAGTCGTGTTGGACTTTTTGCGACCCCATGGACTAAAGCACCCCAGGCTTCCCTGGCTTCCCTATGCTTCATTATCTCCTGGAGTTTGCTCAGACTCATGTCCATTGAGTTGGTGATGCCATCCAACCATCTCATCCTGTGTTGCCCCCTTCTCCTTCTGCCCTCGCTCTTTCCCAGCATCAGGGTCTTTTCCAGTGAAGTCAAATCTTTGCATCAGGTGGCAAGTTTAGGAGGTGGTGAAACCCGAATGACAGAGGTCTCCTCCCTGGTGTCTGAAGACCACAGCTGAGCCCCAGGTTAGCGCCCATGGGACCCCAGGACTCTGTCCTGAGAACTGAAAGGGAAGGGTTCACTCCAGAGCTTGAGTCCTGGCTTGAGGCCCAGAGTCCGAGGGATAACGTGAGGGATTGGTACCTGTTAACATGATTAGAGCATCGTTCCCTCACAGCCTCCAAAGACGGTTCTTCTCCCATGGCTGGGCTGCTGGTTGGGGTTTTGGGGATATTAGCCCCAGGCCTGTGCCAGTACAGGGAGAGAGAGCTTCCAGGAGGGCTGTCAGGACCCTGCTGCTCAGGGTGGCCTCTGGAAGCCACTGGATGACTTACAGGAGCCCCAGGTATCCGGTGATGGTATGGTAGAGAATCTCTTACACACACCACATACACACACACACACACACACACACACACACACACACACACACGTCCTACCGCAGTTGAGGTCACACTGCTTGGCTTATGCATTTTATGGACCCCCCAGCAACATCATGAGGCTGACGTAGTTTGGCTTTCGCAGGCTCCATTACCCCATTATCAGCAGCCCCTCATCAATCTCCCCATCTTGAAGAGGGGCTCAGCCCCACCTCTGGCAGAGCCTAGGACTTGGCTGGCGCTGTCTCCCCGGGAGGAGGCCTTCAGTGCCTGGTGGAGCCCCAGGAGCCAGGAGCTTCGGGAAGGGAAGTGGAGCTATTTAAACAGCCCTCAAGGGCCGCCTTCCTATCTTGGAGAAATAGGTGGCCAGCTCCTCCCTCCCGCCCTGTGATTATACAATAGATTTAAAGTCTCTGATATCCACAAATCTACATCAAAATATATTCTCTAGCCGTGGGGAACGTCTCAGAATTGTTAACCTTCTCCCCAGGTATTAGAGGTAACACACTGTGAGATTAGATGTATATTTTCTTCAAGATACACCACCCATTGAGGGGTTCATATTTACATCTTTTGTTGATATTTTTTATAGATTAAAAGCGCCTCTTTGCTAGGTGATAATTCTGCTAAGTACTGTAATTTGCTGCCATTAATATTTGTCTGAGTCCTAGTTTGCAAAATATATTTGAAACCACATTGGAAAGTCACATAATTGCTTCTTTGCGAGCTGGGGAAATGAGTAGTTTCTTTACCCAGCCTTTATCCTGTTAACCTTGGAGGGGAGGGGTATTCACTGGAGTCCTGGGAAGGGCTGAGCACCACTGGCCATGGAATTCCAGCACGGATGGCGGCGAGGATGTGGCCTGGCTGGACCCAGCTCCCTGTGGTTTGGGCTTTGCTGTGTGCTGCAAGTCTGAACCTGTGTTCTCTCTGGACCGTGGTGGGAGATACATTCCACTGAGAAAGCACTACCTCTGCGTGGGCCCTAGGCCTGGGGGGATGCTGAGAGCTGCCTCGTGATGCTGGGAGCCAAGGACTCTTCCTGAGCCACTCTCAGCACTTTATCTGGAGAATGGGGGCATCGCTCTCCTGACCTGACTCTCCCCAGGGAGTGTGCAAAAGGCTCCTGCCCAGGGATCAAGTAGCAGTGTGCCCACCACATAGTGGATACTCAACAAATATTTTAGGAACGTGTGAATGACAGAGCTGGTAGTCTCCTGGAAAGTGGGGCTTAGCAGGCTGAGTGGGACAGGCAGCACAGGGCTGGGTGAGTGGTGCCAGACCAGACCGGGGACTCTCCTGCATCAGTACCAGGGACAGGGAGCCCTAAGGCTCGGGACGGGGAGGGGGGCTGTCCAGGCCTTGCCTTTCAGGGGCTCTCTTCTGTGCTCCCTACATCCCATGCACCCTCTTTCTAAGCCTCCTGCATGGGAATGGAGGCAGCATGGGCCCTCGATGAACAGGTGGGCATTATGTCTGGGTATTGGTTGCAGGCTTGGCCATTGGTCACAGCCTCCTTGTTAGAGGCAACTGCCTGCCAAAGGCTGCTCCACATGGGCTGGGCCTCCATGAGTTGCTAGGTTCCAGGCCAGGTTCCTTGGGCCTGGCCTTGCACCCCAGGGCAGTGACCACCTAGGGCATTTCTAATCAGAAAGGCAGGTTACCTTCTGTTGAGATGTAATCCTTCCTTTCTCTCATGTCCAACAGCTGCTGCCACATGGGAGCAAGGGCCTCATGGAGCACGACTAAGCCCTGGTCCCTGAGGGCAGCCGGAGGGAGCCTCAGGGCCAGGCTCAGTTTGCTCTCATGTGAAATGGGGATGAGGCTTCGACTTCGACAGGGGTTCGCTGTAAAAGGAGTGAAGAGGTGGAGGGCGCTTGCAAGGGTGCTTTGCTCTAGCAGCACGTGGTAAAGCTCATGGAATGTCTTTCCATGCATGTGTGCATGTATGCAAGCGACGATGCGCGTATCTCTGGTGGGTGAGTGTGTGCACCTGTGTGTGTGAGCTGCATGCACTGATGGGTGTGTGTGCACCTGTGTGTGCGAGCTGCATGCACTCTGATGGGTGAGAGTATGCACCTGTGTGTGTGATCTGCGTGCACTCTGATGGGTGAGTGTGTGCACCTGTGTATGTGAGCTGCGTGCACTCTGATGGGTGTGTGTGTAGTGTGAGCTGCATACACTCTGATGGGTGAGTGTGTGCACCTGTGTGTGTGAGCTGCATGCACTGATGGGTGTGTGTGCACCTGTGTGTGCGAGCTGCATGCACTCTGATGGGTGAGTGTGTGCACCTGTGTGTGTGAGCTGTGTGCACTCTGATGGGTGAGTGTGTGCACCTGTGTGTGTGAGCTGTGTGCACTCTGATGGGTGAGTGTGTGTACCTGTGTGTGTGAGCTGCATACACTCTGATGGGTGAGTGTGTGCACCTGTGTGTGTGAGCTGTGTGCACTGATGGGTGAGAGTATGCACCTGTGTGTGTGATCTGCGTACACTCTGATGGGTGAGTGTGTGTACCTGTGTGTGTGAGCTGCGTGCACTCTGATGGGTGAGTGTGTGCACCTGTGTGTGTGAGCTGCGTGCACTGATGGGTGAGTGTGTGTACCTGTGTGTGTGAGCTGCGTGCACTCTGATGGGTGAGTGTGTGCACCTGTGTGTGCGAGCTGCATGCACTCTGATCGGTGAGAGTATGCACCTGTGTGTGTGATCTGCGTACACTCTGATGGGTGAGTGTGTGTACCTGTGTGTGTGAGCTGCGTGCACTCTGATGGGTGAGTGTTTGCACCTGTGTGTGCAAGCTGCATGCACTGATGGGTGTGTGTGCACCTGTGTGTGTGAGCTGCGTGCACTCTGATGGGTGAGTGTGTGCACCTGTGTGAGCTGCATGCACTCTGATGGGTGAGTGTGTGCACCTGTGTGTGTGATCTGCGTGCACTCTGATGGGTGAGTGTGTGCACCTGTGTGTGTGAGCTGCGTGCACTCTGATGGGTGAGTGTGTGCACCTGTGTGTGTGAGCTGCATGCACTGATGGGTGAGTGTGTGCACCTGTGTGTGCGAGCTGCGTGCACTCTGATGGGTGAGTGTGTGCACCTGTGTGTGCGAGCTGCGTGCACTCTGATGGGTGAGTGTGTGCACCTGTGTGTGTGAGCTGCGTGCACTGATGGGTGAGTGTGTGTACCTGTGTGTGTGAGCTGCATACACTCTGATGGGTGAGTGTGTGCACCTGTGTGTGTGAGCTGCGTGCACTGATGGGTGAGTGTGTGTACCTGTGTGTGTGAGCTGCATGCACTCTGATGGGTGAGTGTGTGCACCTGTGTGTGTGAGCTGCGTGCACTGATGTGTGAGTGTGTGCACCTGTGTGTGTGAGCTGCGTGCACTCTGATGGGTGACTGTGTGCACCTGTGTGTGCGAGCTGCGTGTACTCTGATGGGTGAGTGTGTGTACACGGGTGAGTGTGTGCACACGTGTGAGTGCTTCTCTGTGTGCAGAGGGCTTGCCTGTGTGCCCATGTGTGCTCGTCCAGGTCCCATCACTCCCCAGGGAGCACAGCAAGGGACCTCATCTCCCTCTCCCTGCTCTCTGTTCCTGCGTCTTGTCAGTCTCCTGCCTCCCTCTTCACACCACCCTGTCCTCAGCTCAGTGTCCAGCCCGTATATGTCCAGCCCTCCCAACCTCTCCAGCCCCGGCCAAGGCCACCCTCCAGCCCACCCCTCACTACCGCTCGCACCCCTGTAATTACGTTCAGGCCTTTACACCTGCCGTTGTCTCTCTCTCAGCTTGGTTGACTCTCGTGCAATGGTCCTAACTGGATGTCGCCTCCTCCTGACCCTCCTGCTCTCCCAGCCCCAGCCCCTCCTCCCACCCCGCGGTCCCCTCGTCGCTGCCTGCTCACCATGTGTCTGCCGGTCAGCAGGGCCCCACGCTGCTCACTCCCACTGGCTCCTCAACTCCGGCCCTGGGCTGAGCCCATCGTGGTCCCCCACACAGTCCTGTCCTCTGTGACCGCCACCTCCATTCCATTGCCAAGGCCGGATGGGCTCTGTGGGCCACACCAGACTGGTCAACGGGGGCTTTTCATGCTCCAGCATGGAGGGGTGGGGATCTGGAAGCGAGCGGAGTGAGTGAGCAGATTCAATTCACCAGCTAGTTCTGGCCCGCTGGTTGAAGGGGGGCAGATGGCACGAGAGAGGCCTGCGCAGCCTAGGCCAGTCATGGGCACAGCCTAGCTGGGCATCAGACAGGGCCAGGCCCCTCCGAGCGGACAGCACAATGGCCTGCTAAGATGCTCTCCAGTGCCCCATCCAGCCTGCCACAGGGCTTCCTGCAGAAGCAAACTCCAGGAAAGGATCTGAGCGCACGCGGTTTATTTGGGAGGAAGCAGGGAGGAAGCGGGCAGTGCGGTGGGACGGGGGAGCAGCCGTCAGGGTGTCTGAGGTCGGGCCCTCTGCGGTCATCCTTCCGCAGTCTGCTCCCCTTTGGGCTGAGGCTGCCTCCGTGGTGCTCCCCAGCCCCTACTGTGGCCCATCCCATGCACCGGCCAGCACAATCCTTGGCCACTGAAAGTTCTCAGCTCAGGGGTGTCAGCACTGGTGGGAGTAAGCCAGGGGCACCGCGGAGCAGAGTGTGAAGGGGTATGGGTGGCAGAGTGTCTGTGGCCAAGAAATACCCCTGGCAACACATGTGCTTCAGTTCAGTTCAGTTCAGTCGCTCAGTCGTGTCCGACTCTTTGCAACCCCATGAATTGCAGCACGCCAGGCCTCCCTGTCCATCACATGTGCTTAGTAAAAGCTATTTATTATTATTTCAAATTGAAAGGGCTCTGGAAACTCATGTCTGACTGCTGTTTTTTCCATAGAGGAAAACTGAGGTTGCAATAAGAGGTGTTACTCAGGGTCACACACAGGCCAGTCCCGCACGCTTGCTGCTGCCCTCCCAGGGTGGCCAGAGGTGTCTGCTGCTTGGCAGGAGTTTGTGCAACACTCTCTGCCCTGGTCACTCTGCATATCTTATCCTGTCCAGTTCTCATGACACTCTATGAGACAGGAATTACAGGTCCCATTTCACAGGTGAGAAAACGGAGGCACAGGAAGGGCAAATGAATGGCCAAAATCACGTGTGCCAGTGAGTGGAAGGTTAGAGCCCCAAATGCAGGCTTTGGATTCTAGCACACAAGGCCTTTAGTGAGCACCAGGAGGTACGCTCTGTGCAAACAGGGAGCGCATCATTTCAGAGACGAAGACATTTGTTGAGAGGAACAAAAATTTTGGCCCAAGCCAAGCAGCAAAGCTGTTGGGGATGTATAGGTCATGAATTGACACCGCTTCCAGGTGTGGCCCGGCTGGTAAAGAACGCGGGAGACCTGGGTTCGATCCCTGGGTTGGGAAGATCCCCTGGAGAAGGGAAAAGCTATCCACTCCAGTATTCTGGCCTAGAGAATTCCATGGGGTTGCAAAGAGTCTGACACGGCTGAGCGACTTTCACTTTCACCAGGGACGCTGGGGCTCAGAGAAAGCTCAATGACGGGGCGGGGGCGGGTCACAGCCTCCAGCGGATGGGAACCAGCCTTAGAGGGAGGTTGAAGGAAGCCGCAGGGACTGAGAACGGGGCGAGGTGCTGGGTCCACCTGCTGTCTGCTGGCCTGTCTGCCTCTCTTAGGGCCGCACCATGGGAAGATACCGCCCCCTCTCCCCCCGCCTGGAGGAAGGCGTGTTTGGGCACAGATTTGCTCAGTGACTTCTGGAGGGGAGAAACAGTCACCTTTCCTTACTTCTTCCAAGTCAGACAGACTCTCCAGACTCCAGCTGGCAGGGACACTGTGTGGACATGACCGTGGCCCCTTCTCTTGTCCCAGGCCAGGAACAAGGTCAGCACTGGAAGGTGCTGGGAAACCAGGGAAAGCCATGGGCCCCATGGGCTTGGCCTTGTTCCTGAGGCCACTTGGCTAAATGGTGCCCCTTTCTCAGGTCTGGGGAAGTCAGGCCTCTCTCTCCTGGGGCGGCTGTGCACATGTCTGCGTTCGGGGCTCCCAGCGCTGCATCATACCCTCTGTGCTCTCCTGGGGCCTCAACTCACCCCCTTCAGCGGGTCTGAAACTCCCAAGCTGGAGGGTTTGGGGCAGTGATGGACTTCAGATGCCCAGGGTTGCTTTGTCTTTGGGGGAAGGGAAAAAGAGATGACCCTGTGTAGCCCCAAAAGAACCCCTGAGGCCCCCCAAACAAATACAACAAAAATTCACTGTGTTGGTTATGTTCTTCTTCTTTTTAATTGTTAACTCTGATACATGAGCTTCTCACTCATCTTGGGAGGGGGCCTCAGGCCCAAAGAAAAGTATTTCTAACAGAACCATATAAGTTGGGGAGTGGGGGCGGCTTGGGACCCTCTCCACGGCAGTGGCTTCCAGGGTCACAGCTGGGTACTTAGGAATTTTAAATCCAGGCCCAAATGGCAGTCAGCGTGGCCAGCATGCCTCCATCCGTGGGTCTAATTCATGGGAGGACGGGCGGCACACCCTGCCCTCGAGCGGCCTGTGCTAAGCTAGATGGGAAGTAAGTTGACGGGAGGGGACCCGCAGAAGCAGAGCACCACCCCCAGGGGGCAGTCTTGGCCTGCAGGGGGGCAGGACCACAGGGCCAGGAGCCTCTGGGGGCTGACCCAGATGTTGCTCAGTACAGCTGCAAGCTCCTCACCCGTGTCGTGTCTAAGCTTGGCTCTGTCCCCTTTGCCCTTCAGTTCCTTGTGTGCAACAGGGAGCTTATCCTGTCTGCCCTGCTTACTGATGCTGAGCCCCCCAGACATGGACACCTTTAGAATTTCCAAACACTTCTGTCCACCCTCTGCTGTTGGATGTTTGAGCTCCCTGAACCGACTGTCGTGTCACCATCTGCCCGTTATTTGGCTCCTGCAGCCCAACCCTCATCTTGGGATTCCACCCTGTGCCGATCTTGCTATGCACAAATCCAGTAGGCTTCCCTGCTCTGATGCTGGTTGACAACATGCAGTATGTGGGTATTTGAAATTTGTGCCTTTCTTGGCCTCTGCCACCCACAGTAATGTTTTTTCATTTCTTTCTGCCTAGCGGCTCTCGGGTGGCTCCTGTCCTCTCCTCTAAATGCTGAGTTTTTCAGGTTTATCCCTTGTCTTTCTTCTGCACTCCTCTTCCTCCCTGGGTGATCCTACCTGCTCCCATGGCTTGGAGGCTTACCTTATCAATTAACTAGTGCTGTATCACAAACGAAAGTAACCCCGCATCAGACAGAAGTGAGCATGCGTTTTTCTCAGTGAAGCCTCTGTGGTTGGCTTGGGTAGTTCTGCCTCATTCTGGACAACACAGGCATGACCTTCTCATGGCAAAGTCCAAAGCACAAGCCAGCAAGACCACCTGCACACAAATGCCTCAAGTTTCTGCTTCCGTTGTATCTGTTACTGCCTGACTGGTGGGCTCTGGGGGGACCCCAAGGTCAGGGGGCCAGGAAGCGTGCCTGACTCATAGTGAGCTGTGGCAAGAATGTGGATGGATGATTCTATCATGGGACAGCGAGGAATTGGGACCAATAATTTAATCTACCCCAGCACACTGGTGCTGACAACTCCCACACGTGTCTGCAGGCTAGTCTTCTGTTCTGAGATTTAGGCTCACATTCCACACCCTCTGGATGTCTCTGCTTGACTCTCCAGAAGGCTAGAGACGGTTATTACTCAGAGCATCTAGACCCTCTCTTTAAGACTCAGTTTCCCTGTCTGTAAAAGGGGCAGGTTCATTCAGATGATTTGCAAGTTCTGAGAGTAGGTCTGGGGCTTGAGGTCTCTCATCACCTTTGACTTTTTAGAGGATTTGCTTTTATTCCGGATTTAGGTGATGGAGAGGAACATGGATGTGTTCCTCTCCTGAGGGGATGCTAGAACCTTCTGTCGACCCCTTCCAGACTGTGTGATCATGGTTCTCATTGAGCTCTCTTGGACCCTGGAAGTCAGCTGGGTCATGAAGGACAAGGGGATGTGGACTCGCTGGGCTGTGGGCAGAGAGATGGACCCTCACAGTGACTGAGAACTGATGCCCAGGCCCAGGCTCTGAATCCAGAGAGGCAAGACCCGTGTGTGGCCCTCTAGTCCTACCGCTCTCCTGAGGGAGAATTCTGCGGCCATTCTCATGGAGACAGGCTCGCCTCAGGAACCTCACGTCTCAGGCAGGCTGCCCTCTGGCCTGAAACAACCTTCCTCGAGCCCTGTGCACCCCAAACAAAAGCTGCATCCGACTCCTCAGCCTTTGTGCACATCTGCATTATTAGCAATGCTAATACCATTCTGCAATGATAAATAATTAAACAATTATGGTCATGAATCAATAAGTTTAGCACATTTTTTCATCAGTAAATTGTACTGTATAAACAAGAAATATAAATTACCAAGTCTAATTTCCCCCTAAAATTATAAGCATTTTATATCTAATAATTAAAAAAGTATTAGAATTCAATGTAGGATAGTTAGAACTTTAAAGAATTTTCAGTTTCCACTAAACACCATTAAATTGTCATGTTTTATGTCTCTGAATCTGATTAACATTTTGAGATCTGGCCTCAGAAATCTTTCTTTGTGAGCTCCCGGAGAAGCCCTGTATGTTTCCATTTCTCTCCGTCGTCACAGACGGTGAATCCACTGGGCTCCAGCTTCCAAGGGTCTGAATGCACGGGGCCAGCTGGAGAGCTGGGATGTACAGGATCTTGATCGAAAGAATCCATGACTCGTGGGCCCAATCCAGCCTCTACAGTTCTCTTTCTGACCTATTGGGAGTTGTTTTATTTTTATGTTTTGCTTTTAAGTTTCAATTTCTAGATTTAAAAAGAAACTAGAAGATGTAGCAAGACTGGATCCATAATTTAAGTGCCTCAGTAAATTTACTGCCCAGTTTGCCACAGTCCCCACCACTCCCAGCAGCCTCTCAGGCCTCGAGTTGAGGGCAGCAGCAGTCGTCTTGAAGGTCACGTGACCTTTCTCGTCTCTGGCCCCATTTCGCATCTGTGTCATCTGCTTGACCCCATAAGCACCTGGGTTTCCCCCACCCCAGTCTAATGGTTGGAATTTGCTGTCCTCTGTACTCTAAGCATATAAAGTAAAGGTTCCCAAGGCCCAAATCCCAGGACAGTTTACATGTGGGAGGATCGTGTACTAGTGGGAAATGTTAAACCAAGGTGGCACCCAGGCAGGTTTTCTCTCACTTGCCTCCGGTCACTGGTTTTGCTCCGTGCTCCCACCTCCAGCCTGAGCAGCCTGCCCCTGGGTCCCCCAGCGCTCCTGCTGCCTCTGGGGGACCAAACCCCCTGCTCCACCTCCTCTGAGGTTCTGTCCTTACTTCGTCCCTTCCCCAGGCTTCCAAAGCAGCAGCCAGGCTCCCAAATTCTCTCTCTCTTGTTTCACCTGTCCATTACCCAAAGATGAAACTCAACCAAATAACCGTCCAGAAACAGTTTTCCGCCTCCACCCCACCACCAGTCTGCGCCACCCTGAACCCACTGTTGGGAGAAAGATCACTGATCACATTACCAAGAGCTGACCCATTCTGGCTCCTGCAATCCTTTCCACCCAGTGGTGGCTCCGCCATCCACCCAGTTGCCCAGCCACACCCCAGGGCTCATCCTTACCACCTGCCCTCCCTCAGCCCCATGCAGCCTCTCACCACGTCCTCTGGCTCTGCTTCCTCAGTCCTGCAGATACCAACTCCCCTGCCAGCCCCTTCCTTCCTTCCCAGCAGTGGCCGCAGCTTCCAACTGGACATTCTGCCTCCAGCCCCTTCACTTCTTTGAAAGCATTGTCCACACAGCTGAAGAATGAGGTTTCTAAATCGCAAATCTGATTAGCTCCATGGCCACCCCTCCCCAGCTTAAAATATTTAATGATCCTAGTGCCTTTGGGTAACTTGGTGTTTGAGTTCAGATGCATTTGGAAGCAAGGGTGATAGATGCCTCTGTGTAGCTCAAGAACAGGTAGGGGTGATTCTCAGGCTCAGCTTTGGTGGGTGCAAAGGGGAGACAGGCAGGCAGCGCAAGTCAGGCAGGCCTTGTGCTGGCACTTTGTTCCTGCCGGCCCCTCTCCTCCTGCTCCTCCTCGCCCTCCATGGCCTAGTTCTTCATCTCCTTGGAGGAGCCTCCCCTCGCCATGCCCAAATGTCTTGTGGCTCCCTCCATCCCCTGTGAAGTGGGGACGGGTCCCGGCCACTCCCCTGTGCCTGCAGAGCTCTGTGTCATGGTCAGCGGTGGGGGGCTCTGGGGAGACCCAGACACCACCTGCCTCCTGGACTCTGGCTCTGCAGCCCTGTTAAGAAGGCAGGACCCAGGTGTAGGTGACCAAGACTCCAGCCCCAGAAGTGGGAAACAGACCAAAGCCCGAGAAGAGAGGGCCAGGGTGTGAGTTCTGCTTCCCTCCCATGGGAGATGCCGACTGTCTTGAGGGCTCACAGATGTGGTCCCCGGGACCAGACCTTGAATGCAGGGATGTTCCGGTACCGTCACTTCCCAGAGAAAGCAGGGCTTCCTCGGTTTTTCCTGGTCCTCTGTGCAACTCCAGCTCTGGAGTCTGAGGCTTGAGGACGAAACTCTGTCACTCACCTGTGTCCTTTGGGACTTTGGGGATCTGGATGCTTGTGTGTCATCTTCCGGATGGAAGTTCCAACAAGGTTGGACGGCGGCTGGGCACATGCCAGGCTCAAAAGGGCCCTTATGACTGAAAAACGAAGGAGGGGTGATGTAAACAGACATGTTGCATTTTACCACTGTCCGGAGTCCAGGCAGGAGGCTCTGTGCTGTGAGGCAAGGCTGCCAAGACGCCCTAGGGGCCACTTCTAAGTCCCCAAGGAGTCTGGACTCAGGAATCAAAGTTCCCAGGGCTGCTATTGCAGGGTATCACTTATTAGTTGAAGGATACACCTTTTGATGGACTAAGAACACCTAGAGAGGACAGCAGCCATCAGTTAAGTAAACAAGCCATCTTATTGAAACATTTGTCAGCGCCAGAAAAAATCGGATAACTGATGGACTCTCAAAAGAGCTTGCCTGGGGCATGGGCCCTTGCCAAATGTTAACCTCAGGGCAGGGGCCCAAAATTGGGAGAGCTTCGATGTAGGGAGGGTCTCGTCCTGGTTTCCCTTGGGATGCAGAGCCCAAGGCTGTGGTCCAAGTGCCCAGATAGCTTTCTGGGAACATAATGCAGTGAGTGGGGGTGGGGAGGATGGTGGAGCCGGTACAAGGATACTACATGGAGTATGCCACCGGTGCTTGATCCCAAGGGACCTTCTGAAGAGTTGACTGACATGCAACTCTCAACTGTCCACCTGGGGAGACAAAATGGGGACATAGTTACCTGTTGACACTGACCCCCATCCATCAGCATGACGTCCACATACTCAGGTTGTCCATGCGTGTCCTGCTTAGGTTCAGCAGGTAGTGAGAGGTTTGCCATGTGGGCTGGGGAGAGTGTTACATGGCACCTGGCCCACGAGAGGGGTCCCATGCACAGATGCAGGGATGCGAGGATGCAAGGGGATGATCTGGGCATGGCAAGAAGCAGAAGCCAGCTGTCTCTGAGGGTCAATACCAGAGGACGCAGGTATCACAGCACTTTTAGTCCCCACGGGCCCTCCCAGGTAGAAAGGGGTCTCAGCTGTTCTGTTTTGTCTTTCAGACCCCTCCAACTTGGAAGCTGATGCCAGAAATCGGAGACATCCTTTGAAGACGGGCAGGAGGAGCTGCGGCCCTGGGCCATGATGACCCGCCTAGGTTTGCCCCCGCAGCCTGGCCAGCTCTTGCACCTTGCTGCTTCCCGCCTCTGTCTGTGGGTGGAGGCATCGGGGCCGCCGGTGCCAATGCCAGGATGTGGGGCCTCCAGATTTTGTTTCGCTCGGTGGCTCTTAGCAACATGTTTCTTGCATTCTGCTCATTCTGTTTCACATTTCACACTTCCGCAGGCTGAGAGATCCAGCCATCTAGTGCAAACGCTTCTGACAGGGCTGGGGCGGAGGAGACCCCTGCTGGGCTGAACGAGGGGAGGGCATGAGGGACTCTGGTCAGGACAGCTCCTCATTGACATGTCCTTGCCCCCACTCCCACCCCCTTTCCGCTGTTCCTTCTTTGCCTTGTGAGTCCCTCTGGGAGCTATAGCTGCTGCCTTGCATGCTCCCCCACTTCCAGCCTTCATTCCAGCCCCTTGGAGCACCTGGGGAGCTGGGCTGGACCTCATACCTCCTGAATCACCCCCCACATCTCCAAATAGGCCTCACCCTTTTACTCTGCAGGGCCAATTTTGAAAGTTTTCTTTTCTACCTTCTCACATTCTCTAGTCAAGTAGGAAAAAACTCTTCTAATTTCCTCTCTCTATATGTAGATTTAAATTTATTTATAATTAATTATTTTGCACAGAATTTCCTTTATTTTTCCTCTCTTTGGCAACACTAAGTCAATCTGAACCTCTAGATTGCTGTGTTCATATCCATGTCTTTATTTATCTATCTGAATTTTAAATTTTAAATCTACAATAATATTCAGAATTAGCTCGCAAAACTGGATCACACAAAGCCAGCAGGTTTAAAAATATTTCAAAGATGTTGCTTTCATGCTTCAAATCCTTGAAAAGCCAAATACATTCACTTCTGAAACTAAGTCTTGGGTTTTGCTGAAAAAAAAATAAGAAAAGTGTTTAATAGCACATATGGCATAATTTTATTTGACATCTGTTTTGTAACAAACAATATTTAGCTCACTTATTTGCTGAATGATACAGTACACAGTGCAAACAAAAAGTCCAATGAACAGTTTTTACAGAGTTTGTAATATATCAATATTTATTGCAAAAGAATGCAAAACTTAAACATTTAAGTGTGTTATTGATTGTAATATGCAAAACATTGATTACTGTATGTTGCCATTGCAAAAAAAAAAAAGTGCACTAAATGCCTTCTGGGGTATGAAAATGAGGTGCATTTCGGTGAGAGGAGCTCACTCGCTCCCCTTGGTGACATTTAGTCCCAGATCTGCTTCCCCCTTGTTTGTGTCATCCTATCGAAGACAGCTGTCAATATATTTAGGATGCTTTAGCTCATAACAGCAAAAATGGTGAGACTATTGGCTTAATTGCAAGGAGTGATTGATTTTCATGGAAACAACATTTAAAAGCGCAGAATGCACTTTCTGTTGGCAGTGCTAGTAGAATGTTCTAATGAACTGAAGCCTCGCACAGAAATGCATGGGACTCACTGCAAGGATTAGCAAAGGACAACAATGGCTGATGCGTTCTTTTCTCTTTTTAACTTTAAAGTTGAAATAAATTATTTGTTTACATAATTGAACAGGAACCAATGCTGAAATAGAATCGGATGTCACCTAATGCCGAAAGCAAACACCAAAGCTCTGGTCAGTGAAGCACTGAACAGGATGCTGGTGTTGCTTTTATTATAATCATTATTACTGGGAAAATAATATTGGAAAATGTTTAAGCAGACAATTGTTCAAGTTGCAGGCAGGAAGGAATAAGGACGCCCTGTCTTGTTGAGATTCTGGGTGGGGGTGCTGCATTTTCCCTTGACTCCATCTCAGGAAAATAACCAAGGCAGATGAGACGAGTCTGCTCACCTAGGGTCCCATATCAGGTCAGGGGGTGGTGTTGAGCTCGGTCAGGAGCCCCTAGAAAAAGGCTTGGAAGAGGGGAACACTGCCTGAGTGTGCCTCTGGAGTCAGGACCTCCCCCCAGGACCAGAACTGTTGTAGATCTGGTTATTCTACTGGGTTTTCAGACTTCCAAAAGAATAATCATAGGAGTGATGACACCATATGTAAAGTAGATAGCCAATGGGAATTGTCTGGGTAACACAGGGAACTCAAAGCCTCTGTGACAACCTAGAGGGGTGGGATGGGGAAGGAAGTTGAAGGGAGGTTTGAGAGGGAGGAGACCTATGTATACCTTTGGCGGATTCATGTTGATGTATGGCAGAAATTGTAAAAAATGTAAAATTGTAAATTTGTAAAATTGTAAATTGTAAAATTGTAAATTGTAAATTTACAAAAATTGTAAAATTGTAAAGTAATTATCCTGCAATTAAAAATTAAATTAAAAACAAGTAGTGACAAAAGCAACAGCTAACATTGGCTGAGCGCCCTGCGCTCGGGACACCAGGTGGAGAGCCTAACGTGCGTTCTGCAGGCATCCCTCCACATCAGCCCCTGAAAAGCTCTCCCCTGACTCAGGGGGCTCTGGGCATCTGTAAAAGCCATGCCAGTGGCTTCCGTTTTGCAACAGGCTCTCCTTAGTAGTTGGAGGCTAGTGTGTGCTGGCATTCTCCAGACTCTGAGTACTGGGGGTTGGCCAGGGCAGGAATGGGGAGACCTGTCTTCTGCTTGCTGGCGGCCAAGGTCTCCCACGAACCCAGATTTGTATACAGGCGGCAGTCAACTCACCTGACCACGTGGGGGAAAGGCAGAGGGAGAGTGTCGGGAGCTGAGGTGTGAGCAGGCCACTCCTGGTCTTAGGTGGCCATGGGGGTGTGGTGGGCGCACCTTCCCCGGGCTGTCCTCCCGGCTGAGACCAGATGCAGGCAGCGGGGGTGCTGCTGGCTGTCCAGGTCCCTTGGCTCTGCCCCAGTGGGAACCGCCCCCCTTCCTTTTAATTCCTCTCAGCCTCAGTGCCCGCATTTATAAGAGGAGGGTTAGATGAGGTAACCGGTGGAAGGGACCATGCAGGGCATGCTGCAGAGGAAGCACTCAGAAAACACCAAGGTTTTGTTTTGCTTTACTCAGAAACAACAAACATTTATATCTCGCAGTCTGGAGGTTGGAAATTCAAGATTAGGGTGCCCACATTGTAGGGTTCCTGTGAAAGCCCTCTTCTGGGCTGCAGACTGCCAGCTTCCCAAGGTGTCCACACGTGACGGAGGGAGACAGGGAGCTCTGTGAGGCCTCTTTTATAAGAGCACTAATCCCAATCACGAGGGCCCCACCCTCATGTCCTCATCACCTCCTACAGGGCCCACCTCCTAATACGACCATCCTGAGGATGAGGGAAAGCGCCAGCTTTTGCTTGTGTGGTTCTTATTAATTGTTGGTGCTCTCCCTCACTGCCCAGGGGATTATGGTGGGAGGCCTTGACCTTTATGTAGCCTCTCTCAGCCTCAGTTCATCATCTCTAAGAAGAGATAGCACTCCGTAGGGTTGCTGAGAAGATTAACCCCAGGTATCTGTGTGTTGTGTTTTGCACAATCCTGTCCAGAACAAGCACTGAAATGTGAGTCACAATAACAGTGCTATCTTCTGACGCTGACAGGCAGACCGGGGTCCACTCGGAAACAAAGAAGCAGCTGCAGCTGGGAGAAGGCGTGTGCTGGGGGGCCCGCCCTTGCAGAGATGGCAAATGGAGGTGGAAAAGGCCAGCTCACCTTCTTCTGCGCGAGAAGGTTCTAGCAGATGTTGCGGCTGTAACAGTTGAGATCAGTGACTTGGAGCTGAAACCTGATTCACGGGGGGAAGGGGGGGCCCTTGCAGCAGCAGCCCACCTACCCTCGTCCTCAGCAGCAATTAGGGACCGTGACGGAAACAGAAAGCAGAGGCGAACAATGTATGTCACAAGGAAATAAGAACATTGCACAGCTAGAATAAATAATAATATTTTTTTTCTGGCTTTAATGAAACTCTATAGATATAAAAAGCTGGAGAAAGGGGATTTTTTTTTCACAGACCTTAATTATAGCAGGGTTGTTAGTAAATTTACTGAATTGCAAATGTAAAATATTCTGATGGCCTGAGTAAAACCACATATTTAAGCCTTCTAAATGAACATTTCTGTTTTTTGAGTAATTTGTACCATCTGTGTCAAAATTCTGAGTCTAAAAAAAAAAGCAGTGGAACAAATGTTGGTTCCATAAAACAGTCCTAGTTCATTGTTGAAATTGTCACACATTAACATTGCAGGCCATCTGGGAAGACAAAAGCCTCTAACCAGATTGCGGAGATGATTTTATTGGTCTGGTATTAATCAGGATGTGGCATAATATTTAAGCAGAAAGGAGAGATGAGGTGAAGTGGAGCCCTCCATCCGCCCCAACTGTGCATGAGTTGTACCAAAGCCTTCTCACACTATGGCGTGGGGCATTTTAAAAACCGGTTTCATCATCGGAAAATGTAAATAAAAGGCAAGGTAACATTTCCAGTTTGGAAGCACGCACACAAAGCGCAGAAACTTCATGGACTGGGGCGGCTGGCTCACGGGGAGGGACAATTCTTGCTGGACAGGCTTTTGCAGGACCATGCTGGAATTAAGCTGCAGGGAAGACTTTATCACAGTGCTAAGTCGCTTCAGTCATGTCCGACTCTGCAACCCTAGGGACTGTAGCCCTCCAACCTCCTCTGTCCATGGGATTCGCCAGGCAAGAATACTGGAGTGGGTTGCCATGCCCTCTTCCAGGGGATCTTCCCCACCCAGGGATCAAACCCGCCTCTCTTATGTCCCCTGCATTGTCAGGCCAGTTCTTTACCACTAGCGCCACCTGGGAAGCCCTAAAGATAATTAGGTCCCACCGAGACCTATCACAAAGCATCAAATAAAAGACCCCATGCCCAGGATGGCCAGCGGCTCCCCATTCTCCTGTGTGTCCACTCTGAGGCTGGACAAGCCTACGACGACACTGGGGCCATCTCCTGTTGCTTGGGCCATCTGCACTATCACTTTGGGCTGTGGATCCCTGGGCCTGTGGCAAACCCCAGTCCTGTCCTGCCCTTTCCTGGCTGGTGCCCAGGTGCAGTGCCAATCAGCTCATGAGCGGAGGGCTCCACCAAGCACTCAACACGGGCCACTTAGGATGCACGGTGGAGGAGCAGAGACATCGAGGTGGCAGTTCAGACCATGTCGTGGCTTCTGCTGGCCTTTCCACTCAGTGGGCAAGCGTCCCAGGGTGAGCGTGTGCGGCAGTCAAGAATCTGAAGTTCCCCCAGGGGGTCCCGCTTCCTCTCATGGTGTGAGCAGCTCACAGAGCTTTGGGACATGCTTGTGTTTAAAGAGAGTTTTTCTTACAACATGCCCTGTTTGCAGCCACCAGCTTAATGGAAGGAGCACCACTGGCATCATAAGAGATTTTCAAGGGAAATATGGGCTCTGCTCTAATTTTACCCTGTGCACTGGTAAGATACAGCACCACACGCTATGTGATGTGACTTCTGTGAATGAAGACATCCAGGGGCTGTCCAGGCCGCTGCTGGCCTGGGAGGAGGACCTCTGTTCTTGTGGCTTGCTGGAGGCCAGAGAGTCACAGCTCCCAGGCCAGTCCAAGGCTGCAGGCCTGCCTGCCTGGAGCCGGAGCGGGGCTGGGCAGTGTGGCAAAGCTGTGGAGGGAAGGAGTCTCGCTTCCTGTTGGGCTTACTTTGTCCTTTGTTCCTTGCCTATCAGGAGGTCAGGAAGGGCGAACCTTCCCTTTCAGACTGGCGGTATCCACCTCGGCTCCAAATTCCAAGAATCTGTAAAGTCTTCTCCAGCACCTACCCTGTCCTAGAGGGGAGAGAGAACCCTGGCCACAGGAAGTGAGTTCAGTTTTCATGAAAACTTGTCTGAAACAGGGAGGGAAATGACAGAAGGGAATGCAAGGTGCCGGGTCCCCAGAGCTCAAGTAATCAGAGCATGACTGTCATGATTGTGGGAAGCATCCAGAACGCTCTCTTAAAATGGAGGCAAATCGCTCTACTCTGGTGTGTAAAACCCTGGAAGCCTCCCACTTGCCCCTGGAGAGAGGCCAGGAAACCCCAGGCCCCATGAGAGCTCAGCCCTCATCCCCAGGCTCCCACAGGAAGGGCCTTTCCCGCTGCTGTCCACAGGCTCTTTATATCTGCTGTTCCTGGTGCCTGGAGCTGTCCTGGCTTGCCACCTCTGTGGACCAGTAAGTTTTTTTCCTTCTATCAATGCCAACTCATAATCTTTAAAAGCATAATCCTTGGGTTTCATAATACACTGCACTTTTCCTTTGTTTACAAGTCACAGTTTTAATTAAATAACATGTCATTACTGTTTCTGCCTTCCTATCTGAATACAAGACGATCCCCTATTTTTCCAATGAAAGGATGAGAACATTTTTGGGAGGTCCCGCTTGCATGTGTAGACTTTTAAGGCAGTAGTCAGAATGGCTCAGTTCCTCTTTCAAACAGTGTGTATGTTGCAATTCATATTTGAAATCGCATCTCGTATAAGACGCCACACAGGAGCACTTTTTCATTCTCCCGCACCAGGAATCCCTTGCGTTTAAACGCCCTGCGAGCACTTCCGCCTCAGTGCCTTTGCTAGCAGAAGTCATGTTCTCAGGCCCCACCCCCAGCCACCTGTGAGATGCAGCACTGTTTGAATCCGTGAGGATGTTGTCAAGAATTGTACCTAAAGCCACGAACATCATTTGCTATCCATGTGCTCCATAGAACAACCACTTTCTGGACTGCTTTTTAAAGTATCCTTAAAAAGCTGCTTTCCAATGACATCCAGTACCTGTAATTTTGAGATCACACCCCTTCCCATGAATAATTGTGATTGTTCCATTTCTTTGTCTTTTCTTCCCACTGATTCCATCAGGTGACTTCTGTGAGCACCCAGAGTTAGCGATGATTAAAACCTGTAGAACATACAGGTGTGATGTATTTTCCTGTAAGTTCAAGCAGAAAGGGGAGGGCCAGCAACGTGACAGAAGACTCTGCAAACACCCGAGCACAAGGCAGCTCTCCATTTTTTTCAGGACAATTTTGGGAAAACTCTGTCCTTATATTTGGGCGTGAATGGTCATTCTCTATCCTCCCTGCTCTTGACTATAAGCTTCACGAAGGCAGGCAGCTCCTGAATCCCAGGGCTGCCCGGGGAATGTGACAGCTCCTTGAGGGCTCAGAAACATCTGCAGAATAAAGGATTGATTGAACAAGCTGTTTTGGAGCAGGGACCGTGAGGTGGAGGGAGGGCTAGATGCAGTGTGGTTCGGAGGTCGAGAGGTCGGGGACTGGCTGTCAGTAGAGAAGAGACTTGCCCAACAGAAGAGAGCAAGGGGGCGCTGACATTCCAGAGGTAAGAGTGGGAGGTCTTTCATTAACACTCACACACAAATGCACGCACAAAGACATGCACGCACACACACCCCCCACACACACGGACACACAAGACACGAGCAACCACACAGACACACAGACACAGACACAGACACAGCACACCTACACACGTATTCACACACAGATACACTCAGACATGCACACAGACACACAAGACACAAGCAGACACACAGACATACACACAGAGACATAGACACTACACATACAGACATGCACGCAGACACAACTAGACGCACAGACATACGCAGGCATATGTGCACGGACACACAGACAGACAGACACACACACGGACACAGACACACCACACCTACACACGTATACACACACAGACACACTCAGACATGCACACAGACACACAAGACACAAGCAGACACAACTAGACGCACAGACATCCACAGGCATATGTGCATGGACACACAGAGACACACAGACAGACAGACACACAGACACAGACACACCACACCTACGCACGTATTCACACACAGACACACTCAGTCGTGCACACAGACACACAAGACACACAGACATACGCAGGCATATGTACACGGACACACAGAGACACACAGACAGACAGACAGACACACACACACAAATGCTCCAAAAGAAGAGATTCCAGGCTGAACAGAAGCCTCCAGAAGATGGCGGAGGCGAGGGGAGTGGAAGGGGCACCCCTGCCCTTGGCCTCAGTGCTTGTCCTCGGGCCTGACCAGGTAATGAGTGCAGACAGGCGCTCTCCTGATAATTCCCTCCTTGTTAGACATTGTTGTTAGCTCGCTAATGTCTTCCACTTAAGTAATAGCCACTGAGGTGTGGGGCTTCCTGGTGCCTAATGGCCCGGGGTGTCGCTGAGGGCCATTAATCCTGCTGGCCATTAATCCCAGGAAATGCCCAGGGTCATTACAGGCTGTGTGGCTCTCAACGAGCAGTGACACCACAAGGGGTGCCTCCAGGCCACTGGAATGACCCTCTGATGAGGATGAGCGCCTGGGCAGTCGGGGGTGTCTGGTGTTGGCGTGTGTGTGCGTGCGTGTGTGTGTGTGTGTGTGTGTGTACGTGCAAGGAGCACACACACATGAGAGGGACCAGAGCCCAAACAGGGAGAGGGAGACAGGCACCCCTGGTCCCCAGGCACACCCCTGGGATGGCGGAACCACTGCATCTGGAGTTCTTGGACAGGAAGAATCAACGAGAAAAGGGTTCTGAGTGGCCTGTCCCTTCCGGGGTGTCAGGGAGAATGGGCTGTCGCCCAGCTCTAGGGAAAGATGAGAGGGCAGAGGGGGCCGTGGCCCCAGGGCGGGGTTGGACGGCAGCCCCGGGGGCTGAGCTGAGCAGCAAAGCCTGCAGTCCATCCTGCGGTGTCGTCCCCATCCCGCCTCCTCCTCTCTCTTCCCGGCCGAAGCCTCCGCTGCCCTGCAGCCTCTGTCTTCTGGGTTTTATCTAAGAACACAAGCTCTGGAGTCAGACCTCCTGGGTTCAAGTCTTGGCTTAGCTGGATCCAATCTGTGTGACCATCTCTTAAGCTTCAGTTATTTTTTTCCATAAAATGAGAAAAACAATCGAGGTGTTATGAGGCTTAAGTGTAATAGCGCAAGGAGAGCGCTTGGGAGAGTGCTGGGCGCCGGGAAGAGCCGTAAATATTTCCTCCTCCTCCTCGTCTAACTTTATTATCGTTTTCCTTACACTCTCTGTGTGTCTCCTGACCTCTGCGCCCTGACTGTGAAGCGCTCCTTGGGCACACGTCACCTCCTCCACAGACAGGCTGTGCCCGGTCATTACTCACTCTCCAGAAACGCATACCCGTCGGCTCGGGCGGCTTGCCCTCTGACCACCGCCGGCCACCCGCAGGGGCTGTCTCCGGGCAAGGGCCACCTCTGGCTGTGACCCTAATGGCAGGCAGTCCTCTGGCCTGCCTTGGGGTCATGGGCATGGTAGGTGTCCAGCTCTGCCCCGTGGGGAGGCCCTCCCAGCTCACTGCCCGGTGACTGCCTTGCGGACTGCACCGGGGCTTACCTAGCACCAGGTCACCTGAAGTCTGCGATGCTGCCCTGGTCGGGATCCAGATAGATGTAGGACCGATGGCCGGTGCTGGGTTTCCAGCACAGCCCTCCGAAGCCGACAGGGGCCCCACCCATGGTGACACACTGCTCATACTGCTCACACGTCGGTGACTCAGTGAAAGGCAGAACCTGCTGCTACCGGGAGGGTGGATGGTGACTGGTCACAAGGACACCAACAGCCATCAGAGTTTGGCTCCAGACGGAGGAATCAGATTTGCCTAAATTTTTCTAGAATCCCTCAATTATCTGGCTTGTTTCTATCTTTGATTTCAAAAGCCCTGCTCAGGGCTGATGCCACCAGGAAGCCATGCCTGGCCAGGGCAGCCTGGACCCCCAAGGCCACTGTCATCGCTTGAGCCCCACACAGCTCCTCACCCACAGCAGCAGCCCATTTCCTTCTGGGCTCAGGGATGGGCCTTAGCTAGCGTGCCCTCTGCTCTGGAGGACTGTCCTGAAGCTCCAGAGAGCAGGCAGCCGTGTCTCCCACCCCCAGGGTCTGGCCTAGGGTGTCACTCTGGGGTGGGGGAGGGGAGTGCTCCGGGAAGGACTCCCGGCCCCACCCACCGAAGAACCCAGCCACAAAGAAATGTCACCGCTGCTGCACAGAAGTGTGGTATTATCAGCCCCATGCAACCGGCAAGTGGATTAAAATGCCATTAACACAGCAAATTAAGCTTACAGTGAAGTAAACAGAAATTAAATCAATAACCAGCACAGGGGGACAGCTGCCTTTTCCCAAATGGTCCCCCAGAGATGGGGGCTGGGTGCATGGGGGGTGGGGTAGAGGCTGCTGGACAGGGAGGGGCCAGGGGTGAGGTGGGCGTGCAGTTGTCCAGGTGCTGAACAATAGGTGCTAAGAGGCCCAGGCCCAGCCCTGTGCCTCTGGTGGGCTTTCCTGTGTCCCCCAGGTGCAGCCACTATTATTTGCCTGCTCCCTGAGCTTGGGAAAATGCTGTTGAAGCACACCCTCCCTCACTCCCCACTCCCCTCCCTTCTTCCCACCCCTGCCATGACCCCGATGCAAAAAGCAACTTGGTCCATGCAGTTCTTGGTCCATGCAGAGGATGACCCACTCTCTGGCTTAAAGTTAATAACTTGTCCAGGCTTATCTCAGGACAGAACCATGTCCCCACACAGCATCTGATTCATGGATGCTCAGCTGACCAACATTTGTGCCAAAAGGCAGCCCAAGGACTTCATCTGGAACTTTCTGAAATGCCATCCTGTCCTGAGGGGTTGCTGCTGACAGGAGGCAGATCTGGGGCTATGGCATGCCATCTTGCTGCTCCGCTTGGGCTGAGAGCGTAGCCGTGCAGAGCTAAGGAGCCGGAGGCTGGAGGTGAGTGCCTGGATCCAGCTACGCCTGAAGTTATACTAGGTCCACTCCTGGGCTTTTCAGGAAGCTGGAACTTCCTGCCTGCCACCCTTTATCTCCAGTTTAAATTGAGATTTGCTCATCTGCAACAAAGAGCCCAACTTGAAAAACGAGGGTATTTCTTCTTAAAAAAAAAAAAAGAGAAATCCATTAACCAAACACTTCTCAAGGACCAGCCAGCATGTGGTCAGATGGCAAAATGAATGGTGGTATCTCTTGTTCCCCTCCCCTCCCACCAGGTCTCGGCCTCCACCTCCCCTGCCTCTCTGTGTGCAGGGAAGGTGCCCTCTGTGGACACGAGAAGGGGCAGCAAAGAAGGGGTGCAGACAGTGTGCAGCCTTCCCAGCTCTTTTCCTGCTCCTGCCACGTGCTGCCCCTGGATGGAGGCAAGAACGCACCTGGACTGGGAACCCAGAGACCTGGTTCCAGGGGGATTCTCTGGGCACAGTTCTGGTGTCCATAGGCCAGTTTTCTTCCTCTGGAAATCACTTCTTCATCCAGCCCACAGGGTCCTGGGTTGCCTTCTCTGGCCTGAGCAGCTGTCCAGCTGTGGGGCAGGCATCCACCCAGCTGCTGCAGCCCTCCGCTGGGGCAGGCGGGCTCTATGTGGGGCTTAGGGGCCTTAGTTCTCATCTCAGTCTCTTCCCTTTTGAGATTGTGGCTTAAAATGTCTGGGGCAGAATAATCACCTCTGAAGACTGATGGATTCCTGCTACGGGTGACATGGGGATGGATGCTTACTCTCTCCCTCTCACAGTCCCTCCCTCGCCTGTCCTGCCTCAGAGCCTCTGAAGATCCAGGACAGGGAATGGGTCAGTGTGTTCTCCTGGCAGCTCCTACCCCATCAGCAGGCCTCAGCTCCCAGTCTGGATAGGGCCCCGGCTCCTCTGTGCTTCTGCGGCCCTCAGTCCCTGTCCAGCACAGCCATGCTGCTTTGTAACTGGCAATTCCCACCTCCGTTCCCCTCTGGCCTAATGGGGTCTTGGAGGGGAAGGACCAAAGCTGTCCTTTGCTTTGCCCCTAGCACAGAGCCCAGGTGTGGCACAGAGCGGCCCTCAGCACACCCCAGCCGAGAGAATGAGTGAATGAATGAGACCGTGCAGAAGACGCCTCTCCAAGGCTGTGGTCATGGCCTCTGACCTCCTTTAGGATGTTTCCAGGGAGGCTTGTCACATCAGTGACTCCAACATGAGGCCTCCCTGTGGGACCTCTGACCCCATCCTTGCCTCTCATCCCGTTTTCTCTTTTTTAAAGGAGACCTCCTTGGCCTCCATGCTGCCAAGGGTGAGGCTGCTCAAGGGCCTGTGGAACAGGGGGGCTGCCGTTCCGGGCAATGAGGAGGAGCTGCGGCGTGGAATCATGTTTAGGGGGCAGACTGAACCACGGCACACTTTTCATTTTGCCCAGTTATTGATTCTCCAAAGATGCTTCTATAAATGCTTCACATAGAAGGAGGGGCGTTTATCAGTTGCTCATTACAAAGGTGATTACTCTTCCTACTCTATGGGGAGCAGTATGCAGAAGCACCCACTGCTTCCTGCCCCATGAGCTGAAGACCCTCCTGCCCTCAGAGCGTGCCCCTGTGGTCAGTGGTCACCAGGGCCCCTGGCAGCCCGACACCCTGAGTCTGGACACCCCTCCACGGAGGGGAACCCAGGGGGCATCCCTCCCCACAGCTGTGCTCCTGGCATGACCCCTGGCTGGGCCCAACAAGGAAGATTTTTAAATTCCTCTGTTGATTTTTCCCCTCTTCCTCCCTTAGGCTCCAAATCCAATTCTAGCTCCTGGCCAACTGGTAGAATTAAAGGATTAAGAGCTACCCAGGTCTTATCCCGATATGAAAAGATCTCACCGAGAGGCTCATAGTTCAGTGTCCAAAGCCAGGGCATTCATTCCCTCCTGCACCAAGTATTGTTGTGAAAGCCTCCCTGGAACCACCTTTTGAGCTCCTGGCTGAGGCATCACTGTTTCACTTATCTCTTAAGACCCTGCTCATAATTGCTCAATGTCCGACAAGCAGAGAGGACTCCAGGCATTATCTGTTAAGGGCCCTCTAATCCAGTTCATAAGGACAGAGTGGTAATCAGGACACCACAGAATCCTTCTAAAGTCAACGCGGAATTTCACATGAGCCCTGAGCCGCTGTCTTGAGAGCCCCAGGGGCAAACACAAGTGGCCCCTAACCCCTGGAAGGGCCACGGGGATTTGAGGGTACAGCTGGGGGCCAATCAGACAAGAACAACTTGTGTAAAGGAAAAGGACCTTGTCTAGAAAAGCAAAAGGGTTTTCTTTTTTTCTTTAGTGGGGGCTGGGTGGACGTGTGACTGCTGCGTGTGTGTGTGTGCGCGCACGTGTGTATTTGCACACGCTAAGTGTGTGTGGGCTTCCTGCACAAAATTCGCAGGTCAGCCCAGGCCATGCAGGGCCAGTGGCAGAGCCATGCCTCTGACAGGCGAGAGCGTGCAGAGGCTCTGGTGAATCAGAGACTGCGTTTTCTCAGGCCCACGGGGAGCTTCCTGACAAATGCTGCTGCTCTTGGGATGGGGGGGGGGGGCGGGCAGCGTGCCACTCCATATGGGCGCAGCTCGATCTGCCAGCTGACTGCCGCCCTTCATGGGACAGCAGCACGGTGCTCTGACTGATGGAGCCTCTGTGGGGGCGTCACAGAGGCTACGCAGGTGTGAGCTCAGATGCCACCGGTTCTTCTACCTGAGCTGACAAATGGAGATCCCATCCCCTCACACGCTAGGAGAGATGGCTTCAAAATGGCTCTGAGAGCTAAGCCGGACCTCCTCTTCTCTCTTCCTAGGGCCTCCCCAGCTAGACCACAGGGTTGTGCCACGCTCTCTTAACACTTCCCCACTGTGAGCAAGCAGGAGTGACCCCCAGAACTGCACCCCCATCTCCGGCCTCCCCGGGCCCCCTGGCAGCCTGAGCTGGTCCAGAGCCTCTGCCTCCAAAGCCTCCGCCTGCCAGAGGCAGGACACAGCTGACAGCCATGCTCTGAGGATGGGTGAGCACGTTGGGCTGCAGCAGCCTTGGATTCCAGACAGCATAGAAGAAAGGGCTAATTGGTGTTTTGAGGTCCTGGTTAAGCAACCCTTGAGACAAAGGTGCAGTGAAAGTGTTTTTACTTGGACGGGAGCGGGGTGTGAAAGAAGGGAAGAGGCTGCTAAGCAAGGTTCCATGGGAGCTCAGGAGGCTCTATGGCACAGGCTTTGGAATATTCTCATCTGGGAGGAAGCTGGGATGTTTGTGCATCCAATCCCATCAGCTCCTGCATAAAGCCTGCTCTCAGGATGTTAGTTACTTGGGCTGTGAGGGCAAAGGGTCTTCCAAGGCTTTGGAAGTGCCCTCAGGGACAGTGAGGTGGAACCTCTGTGTCTGGTCCTGGCAGGTGTGCTGGGAGGCTAAGGCCTGAGGGAGGCCAGCATCAACTCCACTGGGCTTGCCCAGGGCTCACTTCCTGGCCAGGTTAGTCAAGGTGATGGGACAAGGGAAATGTGAGTGTCCCAAGGCTGTGACTCTTTGCTGACTAACTTTTAGTTACCCTTTTAGTTAACCACTGTGGGAGTTCCTAAACTGTCGTTCTCCTAGGACCTGAGCCTTCTTGCTGCCTGGGTAAGACGCTACCATCTCCCCTTCCTTACCAGGAAAAGCATGGTCCGCTGCCTACACCCACTAACCTAGGGCAGTTGCATTTCTGGAGCAGGCCACGGAGTATGGGCTTTACTGTCCACTCCTGAGCTGAGCTCTGACAATGAGCCCCCTCGGGGCCTTTCTCTCTCCACTTGGAAAGTGGGCGCCTTGTAGACAAGCAAGTGGGAAAGCAAGAATGATCCACAGCATTGGAATAGATCTGGGAACATGATTGTCAGCTCATTTATCTTAATACAGATATAGATGGATGCATGTAGAAGTATTTATAAATCTGTGTGTATGCAGGGGTTATTGTAATATACACGCATTTATTTCCTTGTTTTGTCAGCTGAAAGGGCCAAGAAGTAACGACAGCCCAGAAAAAACTAGCACACCTGCACCCAGACCTTGGTTTCTATTACCATTCTCAGAGACAGGAACCACGGCTCTTGGAGAAATTGCCAATTCTAGGACTGAAACAGGAAATATTCAAGATGAGATTGAAGCATCTTATAGTGTCAGAAAATCAGAAAGTTTTCAACCTACACAGATGCACATGATAGGGGTTGAGTGTCACAAGGATACAGGAGCCAACTGAAAGAACTGCTAAAGGCCAAAGCCGGAAAAATCTGACCCACAAAATAGATAATGTAACATTGGATTATAACCCAAAGAATGAAATACATATCCATGTGTCCATTTGGACATAGATAAATAATTGAATTAAACAAATAAATGGAGAGAGTAGACATCTCCTAAACAAAAGAATTCCCAATCATTTATATAGATTATTAACCCTCATTCAAGTAGATTAAAATTCACTTTTCTTAAGCATGAGCTGCACAGAGTGAATTTGTTCCAAAGTGCACAGTATGGAAAGAGAGGATAAGAAAGAATAAACTTACAGTGGAGAAACCTGGCCTTAGTCAAATGATCAAGGTCAACACCAACAGTGATAAGTGGTATTGACAGTATGATGGGATTGACAGTGATAACAGACAGCACTTTATCTCTATAGTCTTCCTCCCCAGAACCCATAATTTCAGTCTCACCATGAGAAAAACATCAGACAAACCCACATTGAGGAACATTTTACAAAATAACTGACCAGTGACCAAAGTAACTTCAAGCCTATCAAGGTCATTAAAAACAAGGAAAGCTGGAGAAACTGCTGGAGTCCAGAAGATCCTCAGGAGACACGATGACCAAATGGGTGGGATCCACGTCAGGTGAGTGGCTGGGCAAGCCTTTTTAGCTGGAGGGACTCAGTTGGCGGCAGCTTCTGCAGCCAGGTGGGTTAAGACCATCCCCCGAGACAGGGCATTTGATGGAGCAGCTGTGGTTTGGCCTGGGCCATCACTTCTAGCCTCTTCCTTGCTGGGCCTTTCCCTACAGCCCGTGCCCCAAGGCTCCCTTGTCATTTCTTCTGCTCATTCTTGGGAAAACTGGGCAAGAGAGGAGTTTTGATGATGTGAGGATGCAGTGATGTGTTTTAACGCACTGTTTCCTGGGGACCTGGAATGAAAATTTTAACAGCTCAGAAGCTGTGCACTGAAAGTGCCTCTACTGTGGGTTCTCAGAAGGGTATTCCAACTAAATTGAAGAAATAAATATGCATCTTCCTCGTTTTTGTTGAGCAATCACCGCACAGAGCCCGAATCCTTAAGCGGCAGTGTGCTCCTCCATGGAAAAAGCAGCCATCGCCAAGGGGCCTGGCTGTGCACCCTTTCAGCTCTGTCTGTGGCTTGTGGCTGTCAGGCCCCGTGCTTCACAGGCCCTGCCTAGAGCTGACCTGCCGTACCACCCCAGGGAACAACCCAGAAATGGAAAGAGAGAAAACTGTGGGAGAAAACTCCACCAAGGAAAATGTCTACAGCATATGTTATCAGTACCTCAGTGCACAAAGCGTCCACATACAAACAAACCCTTGTGCTGGGGCAGGTCCTTCCTGAGAAGGAATGAGGGAGCTGGGTCTACAATGCCCTGACATCAGTCAGAGTGGGCTTTGAGGGTTGTGCCATCTCCTCTCCACCTCTCCCTGCCCACATCTGGGTACCCAGGCTCCTGAGAGGTCTGGTACAGGGGAACCGCTCAGCCCCACTTTGCACCTAAGTGGGTCAGACCCAGGACCCCAGGCGTCTGACATTTATTCCACTGTCCCCTCATGCTGTTGTATTTCCCTGGCACCCGGCATGAGCTTGGTTTCAGCCTTTCTCCAGATCCCTGCAGAAACACTTCCAGGACGGCCCCGTGGTGGTGTTTAATGAATGGAAACGTTCTCTCACAAACAGAAAGAAAAAAACCTACACCAATCCCCAAACCTGTTAGTCGGAAAATATTCCAAGATCAACACATTTTAATTCACTAATTAATACAGCTAAAAGGCATTTTTCATATTAGACTTATTAAAATCACTTGTATTTAAGTGTTTTTGAACTCATATTTTCCGATGCTGTGCGTTTTTCTAAAGTGTTCTAGTCATGTTATGCAAATGCCTATTTAAATTACCAGGGGTATTTGTTTTCTATTTCTACTCTGTAAAACATAATTTTAATACAAGTTATTTGTGAAATGCACATTGGAAAAAAGAAAATAAGATTTGAGATGGCATTTCTATGATAATTTTATTGCAAATGTTGACCATGTTTTTGTATTTGTCTGCAAAAGGTAATGCAAAATATACATAAGACATATTTCTGGGATTTATTGTTGTATGTGACTAAATTAGTAAAGGAAAATTTGCTTCATTTTTGAATCCAAGGCAGGGCAGTCCATCACCCTGTGAAGCATGTTTCAGAGGGAACAGTCACGGCCACATAGCAGGCTGAACTCTACACCATCACAGAGAGAAAATTTGCTCTTGCTCTGTGCTTAAACAAGATTTTCTGACACCTGTGTGCTGCCAGACATGACATTTGAGGCAAAAACACAAGCCTATGCAGAGGACAGGGAGACTCAGCTTGAAGCAGGACAGGAATGCTGAGTGAAAACCATGACCGGGGCTCTCTGGAGTGACAAGGTGGTAAATGCAGGGGGTCAGACTCCGGGACGGGAGAGAGCCTTGGGAGAGGACCCTGGGCGGTGGTGTGGCAGGGAGGGGTGAGTCTTCCACTGTAGGCTTATCCAAGATGTGTAGACTTTCTCCTACCAGCACCTTTTTGATGCAAGTGTGATATAGGCAGGATAAGATGGCTAGAGGCAAAAGACAAAATGGAGAGAGGGAACTCTATTAAAATTAGATATTAATGCTATTTCTGAGCTTCCTGGCAGCCAAAGCAAAAAAGGAAAATATAATGAGCTCAGTGTCTTTCATTGTCCAGTCAAAGGATACCTACATCTTAGAGGAGAGACACCTATTCCTTAGTCTGCCAATCTCAGAGGGATACATGGCCCTCCCTGACTCCACCTCCCACTGCCAAAGGAAATCAGAAACATAGCAAGCTCTGAACCCCAACAGTGAGTTTACAGAAGATGTGGAAATGCCCTTAGGAAGGGTGATTGGATTCAAATGAAGGGTCTGGTGGTCAGTCACAGTTTCTGTGTTAAGGTGGGGGGCACCTGTAATAGAATGAGACTTCATCTCCAACCCCCTAACCTTGTCCTACAGGGCAGCCATTGCTCACTCTTATGTGTATAGCCCAGGTCTGGATTTTTCCCCAGGCTCCCTTGAGGCCCTGGGAAGGAGGCTGCTATCCTGAGTGCTGGCTGGGGCACAGGGCCGGCGAGGGGAGTGCTGCAGGGCACATGAGCTGCTGGGGACTTCATTTCAATCAGCGCGTGTTCCTTTTAGGTGCTAGTGATTGGTGCTATACAAAGCAGGGAAGGGAAACACAAACTACCCAGCTGCCACGTGGGGGAACCCCTGCACTGATACCTGTGCAGAGAGGCCTGGAGAAGGGGCTCCCAGCCTCTCCTGAGCACACACTGCAGGCTTTGTCCCCAGGGACAGAGTGCACGTCTCTTGTCAGGACCCGACAGTGGGTGCCTTCAGGGCCAGAGAGTTGAGCTCTCAGCCAACTTGTGTTCAGATCAAAGCTGTGTGACTTTGGGCCAGGCCTTCCCCACCCCAAGTCTGTCTCCTCACCCCAAAACACGGAGAAGACAAACCCAGCCACGCAGAGACATTGTGAAGCTGACATTGTGAAGAATGTGTACAGAGCACCATCTCACAGAGAGTGCTGAGGGCCCTCGGGGACCACGATGACGGTGACAATGGGAGGGGGTGCGGGTGGCCCTGAAGAGCTCGGAGTGCTCTGTGTACATGAAGCTGTTAACCTGAACAGTGAGCCTACGAGGTACCCCTCTCACTCCATGTGAGGGGAACTGGCTCAGATAGGTTCAGTGACTTCACAGCGACACACAGCATGTCAAGGGTGGGCTGGGATGAGGCCAGGCACCCCGGGTCTCATTCAGTGCTCCCTTTGTCCCCTGCAGCTGCGGAAGTGTCTCATCCGATTGCTGGGCAGGACCAGGCCTGGGCAGGACGACGAGGGCTCAGCCAGACACAGACCACGTGCTGGGAGCGTTGTTTTCCACCTTCCCTGATTCTCCCTTTCCCCTGGTGCCGTTGGAGCTGGACTAATTAGGTAAAGCCTGTGACTCCATATCTAGAAAGGGGAGCGGAAGGCCCCCAGTTGGGTTTCCCCATCCCCTCGACTTTGATGCTCCTTGCTGTTTGGACCTGGTGAGCAGGTGATGCCCACGTGAGGTCTAGGAGCCCACAGATTTCCTTTCTTGGAGCAGGGGCCGTGCTGTGTTGTCACTCAAAGGGGCACGTGCAGCCTCCCCCTGGACAGACCTATTCAGAGGGCCGTTGCTGGGGAGCCTGTGGCTGGAGAACCAGCCGCCCTGGTGGCCACGTGCAGAGATCAGACCAAAGGCCTGGACCGGGAGGTGCAGGAGCCTTGACAAGCATTTTAATGTCTGAGGCCTTTTGAGGCATTGATAAGCTCAGATCTTCTCCAGGAAATTTTAAAACAGAGTCCCTGATTCTGGGGCGTGGAAAGCCCTCAGGCGGGGGTTTGCTAAGTGTCACTGCTCCCCAGGGTGGGTGCCCTTCACAGCCTGAAGAAGAGGCTTCCTCCCGGGTCAGGCCCACTGGGAATCAGCCCTCAGGCCTCCACTCCCGTCCTCCACTCTGGGCCGCTGTCCTCTCCTACGTCTGAGCTGGGTCTCAGCAGAAGGTGGAGCCGCCAGCAGCCTGGGCTGCCTCCCTGCTGGGCCTGGGTGCAACACGCACACAGCTCTGTGGCTGGGGCTGCAGACACCATACAGGGCGTCAGCAAAGTCCCTCAGGTTCACCCAGAGGAACACGGCTGCCCTCCAGGGAGGTTTCGAACCCAAGTCTCTGGATGTTTACTGAGCTCTTTCTCTAAGTCCAGCTCGAAAGGGGCTCAGGGTCCAAGGGGGACCGAGGCAGATGTGGACCTGGGCTCAGGGGCTTGCAGGCTGGAGGCAAAGAAGGACATCACATAAATTGTCACAAATTAGTGATCATAGCTGGCAAAGTGATTCAGAGGAGAGGCAGGTTACTGAGGTCCTCCCATCAGTGCTGCACAAAAGGTTCCCTGGAGAAATCAGGCCTGAAAGGGAGTGGTGGGTGCTCACCCATCTGATCACAGTCGATGAGTGAGTTCCCACCACGTCCCAGGAGCTGGGTGAGGGGCTGGGTGGACACAGCTGGCTAAGCCTGGCAGGACTATTCTTCCCTGGGAGATCACGGTCGAGAGGAGGGTAGAGGGAGGCAGGCCAGGAATGAACAAAACAGTGCCATAGGTTTGGGGGTGATGATTAGTGTAACAAAGAAAATGAAATAGGGGATGAGATAGGGCACTGCTGGTGGGACCTATAGCTGAGGGGATAAGGAAGGTCTCTTTGAGGAAGCGATGCAGAAGCAGTGACTGAATGAGCTGAGAAGCCAGCTGGTGAGTTGGGAGAGCAGCCTGGCAGATAGAAGAGCAAGTGCAAAGGCCCTGTGGCAGCGAGGAAGCAGGAGTGTGAAAGAGCACAAGGAGGCCTGTATGCCTGGAGCAGCAGGGGAGGGGCATGGGGAGGGGTCTGCAAGGCCAGAGGGGGGAGTCTGGATTCTATTCTGAGCGCAGTGAGGAGCCACCAGAGGGGTTAAGAGAAGACTGACATGATTTGCCTGTGCTAAAAAACTCCTCTACACTGTGCAAGATGATACAGCAATTCCTCAAAAGAAAAAAACATACAATTACCATACGATCCAACAATTCCATTTCTGAGTATATATTCAAAAGAATGGAAAGCACGCTATCAGATATTTGTACACTTGTGTTTATAGCAGTGATATTCACAATATCCAAAAGGTGGAGGCAATCTGTCCATTGACAGATGAATGGATAAACCAATGTGTTACGTATATTCAATGGAGTATTATTCAGCGTTAAAATGGAAGGGAATTCTGACATGCTATAACACGAGTGAAGATATTATGCTAAGTGCAATAAGCCATTCACTAAAGGACAAATATTATATGATTCCGTATATATGAGGTTCCTGGACATTTATGGAGACAGAATGGTATTTGCCAGAAGCTGAGGAGCAGAGGGAAAGGGGGGTTATTGTTTATTAGTGCAGTGTCAGTCTTGCAAGAGGAAAGAATTCTGGAGATGATGGTATTGAGTGTTCCACAACAGTGTAAACACGCTGACGCTGGTCTATACACTGAAAATGGTAACGCTCATGTTATGCGTGTTTTACGCACCCCAAATCCTTCTGGCGGCTATGTAGAAGGAAGTAGGGAGCCAGCTCAGGTCAGGGCTAATGATGGCTTGGGTGAGGGTGGCAGAAGTGAAGATGCAAGGAAAAGCAGCCTGACTGGAGGTGTGCTGGGGAGCTGGCACTGCCAGGACTTCCTGACACAGCCTGTGCAGCATGAAGGAAGCGAGGGATGGAGGGGTCCTGGGTTTCTGGACTGAGGAATTCACCCAGAGTTTGCTCTGGAGCAGTTTGCAGAGATTGGTTAAGGTGGACAGAGCAAAATCTGAACCGAGGCCACCTACAGGCATGACTTTGAGGGACCCCAAAGGGGTAGAAGCCCTGGAGCCTGTAGGAAGCAGTTTGCAGGGCCAGGGCAAAGCTTACTGGATGGGGTTTGATCTGGTCTTGGAAGAAAGGAACACAAACACAGATGAAGAGAGGTTGGGAAGGTGGAGGTAGGGAAGGACTGAAAACAGGAGGGTTGTCTGCCTGGCATGGATTTTAGGAAAAAATAGTGTGCTGATGGGGATGACCTAGGCTTTCCGCCCAGGTCCTGAATGCCCAAGTGGAGTCCAGATGTTATTCAATAAGCACAGCTTTGACTGGTTCCTACAGAACAGAAGGGAGAGAGAGAAGTCCAGGTGAGGCTGCCTACTATCAGGAGATGGCTTGCCTGAGCACCTGGGTGCCCCAGGCTCTGAACATAGTCCAGGGATGCCTCAGTGTAGGTGGCAGGATGTGGGCCACTTCCATTCCATCCCGGAGATGGAAGATCCTAGAACAGATTGAGCTCTGTGAGCATCTTCTTCCTCGTTACCTGGCCTGATCTTGTCTACCCAGCCTCTCCCCATTGTTCACAGAGCTCCAGACACATTGACCTTTCTGCTGTTCTGCAAACCCATGTGCTTTTTCAGACTCCAGGGCCTTTGCACTTGCTCTTCCCACTTCCCTTTGCCGGCAAGGTTTTCCCACCAACCATTCACTTGGGTCCTTTTCATCATTCGCGTCTCTGCTCAAGTACCTCCTCCTTTGGGAGGCCTCCCTGACTCTGCACTCCAAAGCCTCCCCCCATCCCAGTTTCGCCTGCCTTCGGGTTCTTGTCACCAAAGTGAACCTGCTTGTTTTCTTGTTTATTGCATGTCTCCTTCCTCTACCCCAAGCAGAAAAGAAGCCTCAGAGCCCGAGACTTTGTCCATCCTGGTTATAACTGTGTTTTCAGGACTAAAACTGTGCCCTGTGAAGTGAATACCATAGTATTTGCTGAATGAATGTTTTAGGGGCTGTCAGTACAACCAGAGATCTAGCAGGCCCAGGGTGATCCCCAGGGACCCAGGACTCCAGATACCACCCCACCCCACCCAGGAGGGTTTCTGCTTTGTTCTCCCTTGGGCTTTCGGCAGCAGGAAGGCCAAGGGTGTTCTGCGTTTGGTTTTTGTAATTGGTTTGATATGATCATGAAAAGTATCTAAAAATTGGACAGCTGGAAATGTTTTTCCTCCCATTTATTACTTAAAACAGCCTTAGAGTTTGAGGTTGTTTTTAAAATCAGATTCTCCTCACTGAAAAAATAAAAAAATCTAAAAAAATACCACAAGCCCACTCTTGCATATTTTTGAAGAGACCCCACAAGGTCATGACAAGGCCTCTGCTTGTGGGGGCAGGGCTCCTCCACGCTCCAGACGAGAACCGGGAAGCGTCCAGAGCTGGGGCTCAGCCATCCTGCCGCTGTCGTATCAGGAGGAGAAGATAAATTAAGATGAGTGTGTTGCACAGTTAGACATTAACCACGACAGTGAAAAGTATTGTGAATGTTAAAATGGCCCAGACTAAAATATACTGAGGTTAAAATACAGGGTAACTTTACAAATCACTAATAATTTCTTTGGCTTTCACTGCAATAACATTGATTTAATTCATTAGATTCCTTTCTAAATCTATATTTCAGTTTTAGAGTTGTCAGTTTCTGTTAATGACAATTTTGCCCCATCTGTTCCAACATGAAAATGAGGCTCCTTGCAGCAGACAAGATAGATCTTCAAGAGTTTAAGAAGGAGAAGTCTTAAAGGTATTTCACTCAGATTAGGCCCTGTTTGATGATTCACACTCAAAATGAAGCTGCCCACAAAAAAACTTTGCGTCGACACCGGAGGAATGGTGAACACCCTTCCCCAACAGCATCTCCTGTGTTGCCCGCCTGCCGGTGGCTGCCCTCAAGTCAGATGGGCCCACTGTGTTATCATTGGTTTGTATGTTGGAGGGGAATATTCAAAACATTTCCACTCATTCTTTTTTTTTTTTAATGACAGAGCAATAATTCTGGGTGTCAGCATATCAGAATTCCAGCGGCTGTGATTAGAATGAAAATGTGTTGCTGTAATTTGGCCATTCAAATCGTCATATTACAGTAAGTCATTTCCGTAAGCCCGGTGAGCTTCTGTCTGCCAAGCGGGCAGTGTCTGGCTTCCCAGCTCTGTGAGAAACATCTCTGACAATCCCCTCCAGCCCACCAGCCCACTCCTCTGTCAGTCTCCTGCAGGAGACAGCTTTGAAAGCATGGGTGAGTGTGTCCAAATCTGGGACCAGATGAAAGCACTGGAGGGCCCAGTGCAGGCTGGACACAGTCTTCTTCCCAGAATGTGAGAGTATTCGGATTCCCTGAAGAGGATGGGCCCTGCTGCTGCTAAGTCACTTCAGTCGTGTCTGACTCTGTGTGACCCCATAGATGGCAGCCCACCAGGCTCCTCTGTCCCTGGGATTCTCCAGGCAAGAACACTGGAGTGGGTTGCCATTTCCTTCTCCAATGCATGAAAGTGAAAAGTGAAAGGGAAGTCGCTCAGTCGTGTCCGACTCTTAGTGACCTCATGGACTGCAGCCTACCAGGCTTCTCTGTCCATGAGAATTTCTAGGAAGGAGTACTGGAGTGGGGTGCCATTGCCTTCTCTGGGATGGGCCCTGCCTGGCCACAAATAAGGAGGCATTCCTGAGCCTCAGGCATGGTCGCATGTTTGGGGGATGGGGAGATGTTCCACTCATTATCAATCATGGAAAAATAAACCCACCCATTAAGGAAGACACATGGTCCAAGGAACCAGGGATTTTTAAAATTTGAAAACTTTCTGGAAAAATATGCAGACATTAAAACATATATGAATTAAGCTGGATCCTCAAAGTTAATATTCACCATATGTATTTACATTCAACTCAACTCCAACAAGTTGAGTACTGCACGACAACATGGAGAAAGAGGAGATTGCCTCTCACACGGGCTGACATTAAGTTGAGTTACTGTTCTGCTGTAGACTTCTGTGTAGAGTCTAAAGACAGTTGAGAAAATCAGACTGAAAATTCTCCTTGTGGATATGCCTTCTAATTTTGAATACAAATTAGCGAAATTTTCACATTTCAGATGTCACACCTTGAGCAAATTAAAAATCAACAAAAATACTAAAGTTCTATGTTACCTGCTCAAGTGTACAGAATGTATAAAAACTTTAATCAAACACTTGGGTTTGCTCAGTTTCAAATTGTGTTAGTTTAATAGTTTCTTTTCTGCTGTTTATATTAATGACATATTCCCATCTAAATATATTGCCATGCTGAAAAGCCATCACAACATTTCTAAGGTTGAATGAATGCAGTTGTATTCATGATTTTTTAATAAAAAGATCTCTTTCTATTAAGTCCCCCCCTTTTTTTTTTCCTCCAAAGATCGAGGCTCGCTACCGTGTGTGCAGAGGCTCGGGAAGCGATATAAATACACATCGGTAGCACCTCATTTAGTGTGCAAATGCCTGCTCTCTAGCCACGGAGAGCTGAGGAACCACCGCTTTCTCACATGTCCCAGCTGAGGATGAGGCCATCGAGGGTCTGGTGGAAACACAAATTGCTTTTTGTAAACATCGACTGAAGATCTCATCACTTGGGAAAATGTCTTAATTTGCTCTTCTCGGCAAAGCAGGAAAATACACTCCTGATTCAGTGGGTGCAGCCCCCGCCTTGTCTAGATGCACGAAGGATGTGCAAGGGTATAAATGCAGGGTGAGTGTAGGACCAGGAGGGTCGCTGGTTGTCCTCTTGGGGCTCTTTGAGTCATAGGCCTGGGATATGAGACCTTCCCTCCTGGATCACTGAAAACACCTCCAGAGAGCTCCTGCCCTACTTGTTTAGGCTTCCTATGCTGCTGCTCTCACCTGGGGCTTGTCAGGGACTCTGGAATTAGTCACACAGTCTGCTGGGCTCAGGCAGGGGCCTCATGTGGGTCTCTAGTTTTGGCAAAACTGAAGCCAAATTTTCCAGTTCTATTAAATTGATCCATTGTCAGACAGCAGAGCAGGGGAGGGAGGGTGAGTCACAGGTTATTCAAAGGTTATTTGGAGATATATTCTCCAGGAGCCAGGGGCCTCTGGACTTGCGACCAAGGACTCCCGCTCTGGACTCTGTAAATGGGTGAACTGTGCAAGACAGCTTCTAAAGAGTTTTCCTGCATCAGGATGGTCCCCTTATGGAAAAGAGCCAGATCTTTTAACACAAGTAAGTTCGATTGAATCATAAGTGCCCCATACTATAAATACAAATAAACGCATTATTATCCCTACATTTACAGTTATTATGTAAAGTGAGGCATAGGATCTAGTCATTTACAAGGTCTGATCAATATAAAGACTTCATCTGCTACCTTCCCTTCAAAGTTATTTTTAAATTTATGGGTTATTATGAAATATAGTCAAACACAGTGACTAAAAATAATATAATAGACACGTGCTTGCGCACCACCTAGTTTTATCAGATCTTAGCAGGAGGTCATATCGGTCCCAGGTTTCTTCAGAAACTAAGATGTGAGTTGCCACAGCAGTGTGCCAGGGCTCCTTGCAGGATGGGGCGGGAATCACCTGGCAGGGAGCTGACTGCAGGCCATGTCCTCGGCAGCTTGGGCAGAGGAGTTGGCTGACCCGTAAGAAGGGCTGCTACTTGGCAGTACTGCCTTGGACTTATTCCGCGTCTCAACAAAGCAAAAGGAGGCGCACACTGAAGGACACAGATTTGACCTGAAGGCCCAGCAAGAATTGTAAGTTACAATGTGCACCACGATCTGTAGGCAAGAGAAATGAGGTGATTAAGGCTAAAAATGAATATGCCTGACCTGGGAAACTAGCCTTCTGAAATAATTAGGCCACGAGACATAGGACGAGGAGCACGATTCAGGTGTCTGTTGAATAAGAGACACTTCCCCCTCCCGTGCCTTTTCTAAATTCCTTAGTTCTCTTATTGAATTGGTTTCAGAAATAGTTCATTTCTGACCATGCAGGGGATTCAATGTGTCTTCCTAAGCCAGTGTGTGATGAGATCGGGGGCTTTGCTAATCAACTAGAAATATTCCTGGATATGCAATCTTTACCTGTTTAAGAAAATTATATAATATATTTCGAGCAAATTAATTCCATCTGGACCAGTTACAGCATATAATCAGCTGTGTTATGCAAATAGTTATCTTTGTGCTTGAAATCAATAACTTATTTTCTTCTGTAATAAAGAGAAAAGGGGGAGAAGTTATTATTAATTATGTACAAAATGAAATCTTTTCTTGCAAGACTGTGGGTTCCATTTCATTGTGAAGGCCTTGTCTATGCCAATTTCTGGGACCCCAATGAGCACCTTCAGCAAGACGTCCCTAAGGCTACCTGTCACTGGGGAGCCGTACCTGGGCCTGCCTCTCTCAGGGGTGTGCCTGGTGGTCTCTGCCAGAAAGCTAGCCTGGCCCAGGCTCTTCCCTTTGGCTGTAGTTTCAAGGAACACCTTATTTATAAAGCTTGCTTGACCACTGTTAGTCAGTATTAGCTCCAGTTACAGATGAAGTTAATGACAATATTGATTATGCCATAACCTATGTTAATACTGAGTGTATTGCCAGCTTGCCATTGGGCCCTATTTATGAGCTATTTCTGCCCTCCTGATCATGGCTGAGTCCTGCAGGAAAATCACTCTTCATGTCCGATTCTGATCAGGAGTATCCCTCTTGTGACCACCTGAGGGGTAGGATGCAGGAGCAGAGGTGGTGCGACTCTTCATTTCAACCAAGAGCCTTGTACCTGTTTATATCCTCACAGACTTCTCTGTAGCTCAAGTGGTAAAGAATCTGCCTGCGATGCAGGAGACCACGGCTCGATCCCTGGGTTGGGAAGTTTCTCTGGAGAAGGGAATGGCAAGCCACTCCAGTATTCTTGCCTGGAGAATTCCATGGACAGAGAAGTCTGGCGGGCTACAGTCTGTGGGGTTGCAAAGAGCCGGACACGACTGAGCGACCAACACACATAACATGACATAACATTCCCACAGAGGTCATCATCACTTTCCTCTTTTCCTTCAAACGGGACTTCTGTGTTCAGACTTCTGCCCCACGAAGGGAGAACCCTCTGAACTGCACAGAACTGGAATGGCCGGGTGGGGTCCCTTCTGCTTCTTGGTCACACTCCAGCTGAACCTATAGAATATTTTTGGGGGGCTGTTACCCCGGGAAGCTGGTGGATTTCCTGCTCGGTGTGCAGAGTCACATCACTTAAACGTGGAAACCCGTCAGAGCATCCGTGGGCTGCGGCATGGTTATTTTTGGCCAGCTGCCATTTCATTTACGAGGTACTTGTATTTGACAAACGGATCTCATTTATGCACAGATATCAGGCTTCTTCCTGCCTGATTATCAGGCACGAGACCCCGCCCTGACCTCAGTCCCATGCCTGTTACCTCAGTGGAGGGGCATATCGTATCCTGACTCTGAGAAGGCCCATTGCAAACACAAGACTGTCCCTGTTCTTCAAGCAGAGGGTCTGATCGAGCCTTTATTAGCACAGAGTGGACTCCCTGCACCAACATGCCCACCTCTGGAGGTCTTACTGGTTCCCTGGGGGGGCAGACTGGGGCCTTCAGGAGACTCAGGAGAAGCAGAGGCCCAGTGGCCGGGCTCACCCACGTGCTGCTGCAGGGGGAGGGGCAGGGCCCACTTTGGGGTGGGCAGGGGCAGCCTCCAGGGCCCAGGGCATGGCCAGCAAGCCCAGGTTGTCTAGGGAGCCCTGGGCTCAGAAGTCTCTTCCTCCTCTACCCACCCTGTCTTGGCTCCTGGCCCTTCTCCCTTCCTCCTCCTGGGAGGCAGGTGGGGTCTCTCAGTGTGATGGCAGGCAGACACCTCGTTAACCACCCTTCTTCCATCCAGGCCTGTTTATGGATTCCTCTGACCGAGTCTGCCAGGCGGCTTGAACTGGTTGTGGACAGCTGGGCTGCTTGGCATTTTATGGTGAGTGGCGGCTTCCCAAGGCTGTAACTGCCTGTGTCCATGGGGTGCCCAGGGACGTGATTCCCCTGCCTGGCACTCCTGAAGGGCACCCTCTCCGGGGGCCCAGCCCAGCCAGATCCGACAAGCCACTTGGCCACCCTGGCCAAGTGCATGCGGAGGGCCGTGCATGGGGAGCCCAGGCCAGGCAGCTGGCAAAGGCTCCACCCGGAGGGAGCCCCCATTCCATTCCAGACTGACGTTTTCATGATAGTGATGCCTCCTGGGGAGGCACCTTATTGCTCTTCACAGGAGCAATCTCTATCGAGAGAAATTAATTGTTTTGTTGTTTCAAAGCAAAGAAATGGAAGAATCTATGTTAAAGTGTTCTCCCTCCTTGGAGGAGGTGGTGGGAGGCAAGTTGGAGGTGGCTCTCTCAGACCCTATTTTCTGGGAGGTTTCCATGGGTGACTTCTGCCTGGGATTAGCCAGGGGATTGCGGAGGGGCTGAGGTCCAGGAGGGGGGCCTCATGCAGGGCACACCCTTGAGTTTCAGCTGCAGCTCCACTGCGTACTAACTGGGCTGTTAACTGGGCTGTTCCTTGACTTAGTTTCCTGATCTGGAAAATAAGGCATTACCGTATTTTCCTATGGGATGGTTGTGAGGATGAAATGAGATACTGTATGCCCAGTGCTTCACCTGGAACATAGCAGGTGCCCAGAAATTGGCTAACAGTAGAAACCGCACACGCAGGGGACTTGGAGCTGGCTGACTCCTGACTCTCTGTGGGCCAGATCCAGTGCCTCTGTGTTTCCGCAGCCCCTATGGGGCTGGGCCAGTGCGTGTGACTCTGCCCCATGTGGAGTCCTGTGCCCTTTAGTCCTGAGGTTCCGACCAGCCTCTGTCACTCGCCTAAAGGGCCACCTCCACTTGGCTCTGAGAAAGGGAGGTGGCAGCCTCACCTTCACCTTCTCTAGGCTCCAGCCCCACCTTTAGCTGGACCACTGGGTTCCATCACACCAAGGGCAGCACCCAACCCTCTTTCCAGGGATGCTCCATAAACCTCGTACCTGCACATATGGGCACATCCTAATGCGGACCCCTGCACCACATTTAGCATTTACAGAGCATCTGGGAGATAACAACTTTTATGGGAGGGATTTTAATTAGTGGCCTGGCTAAACATGGTGGAGCTCACACGGGCGGAATTGGCTGGTGCGCCGACTTCCGCAAGAGGCATCTGGCCGGGAGGGGCGGCCATGTTTATCACCTGGTCCCTGGCTTTCGTGGAGGTGGAGGGCAGGGTCGTGCGGAGACTCACCCAGAGAGAAGCAGGGTGGGGTGCAGTCTCCCAGTGCCCTGTGCCCAGAAGAGCCTCGTATTGGCCATGCTCTGCTCTCATCGTCTTGAAATTCTTAATAATTTAATCATCACTAAGCTGAACGCAGAGAGTGTCGGGGGAACGTGCGTGTATCAAGAAGTGAAATAAAAACAGCCGTGTACGTTTTGTGCAGCATTCCCTCTCTTCTGAATGAGATGCACATGGATATACAAGCTACGAAACACAGATTGGGTAATTTTGGTGATTCTGCAAGTGAGTTACATGCTCTTATATTCGTGTTTAAAATTGGCATGACACCGTATAAAGTGGACAGTAAAATTCTAATTTTTCTTCACTTGAAATGATGTTAAATAGCAATCTTAACACACCGTGATATGCTGAGACACCATAGAAGAAAAGCAAACGCTTTATATTTTAGTGAGCACATGCTCAGTCACTTAGTCGTGTCTGACTCTTTGTGACCCTATGGACTGTAGTTCACCAGGCTCCTCTGTCCATGGGATTCTCCAGGCAAGAATCCAACTGGAGTGGGTTGTCATTCCCTTCTCCAGTGGATCTTCCCATCCCAGCATGTGAACCTGCGTCTCCTGCACTGCAGGCGGACTCTTTACCGCTGAGCCACTGGGGAAGCCCCTTACATTCTAGAATCTTAACCTAAAGGTATTTTTCCTCTACTCTTTGAACAAGGGGCTCCACATGTTCATTCTTCATGGGGTCTTGCTTGCTTTGCCGCTGTCCCGGGGCTTTGGCTCAAGAATTCATGAGGCCAAGTGAGATAGAACGGGCAGAGTGAAGATAGAAGTTGTACTAAATGCCTCTGTTAGCCTTTGCCAGGAGCCAGGAGCTGCCCTCAGCATCTACATGGATTTTCTCATTTAATCCTATAAACCCACAAGATGGGTACCTTTATTATGCCCATTTTACAGATAAAAGACATTCAAGCGCAGAGAGGTTAAGTAACATGGCCAAGAAGGCACAGAGCCAGTGATCAGAGTCCAGCTGGGGTCCAGAGCCAGTCTTCTCTGCCATCTCCTTATTCTGCTGCCCTGTTTTGCCCATTTTATGGGATGAGGGCACTGAGGTTCAGAAGCACAGCCCTAAGTCACAAAGGGACAAGGCAGTAGCAGGCCTGGGACTCAGTCTCAAACCCTTGATACCCACACTTCCACTCCTTCCCCTAACCTGCATTGCCTCATCTGGGCTGGAAACATTTTCCTCTTTCCTCTGAAAGAGCATGTCATCATCATTTGTCGTCAAGGGCCCCAGCTTTCATATTAATAACTCAATGAGTGACTTTGTTCCACATTCCATTTTGAGTGATGACTCGGGACCTCAAAATAGCTGTGACTGCCCTTCTGTTGGTGCCTTCACACTTGCACACAGACCCCTGCACACTGCATCAGGACCCCAGCACTGAGACACACGTACACACTGCTGAGGCTCACTCACACCCTGCTGAGACACACGCACGACAGGCACAGACCACAAATATGCACATTCAGACACAACACCCAGACGCACAGGCACACTCGAGCAGACACGCATGCAGATCAATGCAGGCGTGAACAAAAGGTAAACAGATATGCCCACGCACACATACATTCATGCATGTGAGGCAGTCAGACACACGAACATACACAGAACAGATGCAAAGATCATCGCAGCACTGCCAGGAAACCCAGTAAATCACAGCCCGCAGAACCACCACCTGGGGCACTGGTGTGTGCTGAAACAAAAAGGGCTGTGGGAGTCTGCTCCCAAGGTTTCATATCCTGATGGGTCCCCTTGCTGGAAGGAATTGAGGTAGAATACAGGGAAGTATGGCAGGAAATGACCTTGGGGTCATGTAAAATCCCAAGTCAAGGTGGCCTATTCACAGGCAAATATTTGTTCTGTATTTAAGATAAACGTAGGCTTAGCATCACCAGGTGACCATACGTGTGCTTTGACATTCATGGTTCCTTCAGGAGCTCCCTACTGGCAGGGAAACCGGACTCAGCTGCAAAACCATGGCAGGGTCAGTGGGGACAGATTTGCGGGTCAGAATAAAGAGATCACAGGGCCTGAGGTGATCAAGGAAGGCTTCCTGGAGGGGGAGGTCTTGGGCAGTGCAGAAAGAGTCTCACTTACCTTACTCCTGCCTCTTCTTTCTTCCTTCCTCCTTCACAATGACCAGCCCAGCTGGAGCTGACAGTAGATTGGGGGAACTCATTGTGACAACCTCTGAGATGGTTGAGTATGAGGTGTGAGTATGAAGATTTGATGAAATCAGGCATGTAAAGTGCTTTGCACATGGACTGGCCCATAGTAAGTGCCCAGATAATGTTAGGATCATCGTTTGTATTGCTATAGCCCGTGTTGCCAGCTTATCCAGGGTTAGGGCATAATTGAAAGTGAGGATTCTAGACAGATGTTGGAAGAGTGGGAATGAGGAAACTATGAGGTTCTGAGTCTAGAAAGCACATGACTGCAACAGTCAGATCATGGGCACAGGCTTACTATGAACACAGCCGGCTTCCCAAGGTCAGGGGGTCACTGAGTTCCCAAAACCATCCTGTCTTGATGTCCATTCCCTGGCTCTCCAGGTATGATTCAGTCTGGGCTATGAATGACATGGGTTCTTGCTGTGTGACCTTAGACATGTATCTCAACCTTTCTGAGTGCCAGATGTGTCCTGCGTACAATGAGAACAATAACTTCCACCTTGAGACAGTCTCTGGAGTTCCGATAAAAGGGAAAAACCGGAAAGCGCTTTTAAAAGGGTTACACCGGGCAGGGCAGCAAGATCCTTCCGGGGACAAGGAATTCCCCTGAAGACAGCGCCCTCTGCTGTACGGGAGGACATCAGGGCACTGAAGAGAGGAAGTGTTCACAGGCGCTGGGCCCAGCCCACACCTCAGGAAAACCCAAGAGCTTTCCAGCCCTGGGAGGGACATTCTGCACCCTGTAGTTTCCATGGAGAAAATCCAGTCCCTGCCATTCTGCAACCCGTTTGACCTAATTTATGCTTTATCATTTTAGGCAATTTTGTGATTTGGGTGGGAGAGTGGGTGGTGTGCCGAGCAACGGTACTGAAATCCCTCATTCTGAGTCACCTAAATTCTCCTGCTTAAATTCAAGTCATGGCATAAACGCCTTGACTATATGTGAACATGTGTACGGATGCATATACATGTCTGTCTGTATGTATAGGAACATGAACATATATATGTGCGTATGTAAAGATGGGGATGGAAGGTAAACTGGGAAAGCCCCAGAAGGCCTGTATTTGTTTTCCCTTCATTCTTTATAATCGAGCCATATGTATGTGGTGAGAGAGTTGTGAATTTTCATCCCTGACCTCTGTAGACACAAAATCATCCTATTACCATATACCTGTCAAAAGAGGGAGAAAATCAGATGACTATGCTTTGCCTTTTATGCATTAAAAAGAAGAAAAAAGTTATTAGTGTTTTTGCAGTCCCTAGATTGAAAACCAGCCACCCGACTGCCCCCACCTCCCCGAAGCTGGATTGTGCACCGCACCCCCTCCCTGCCCCAACCATGATCTGGTCACCTCATCCTGCCCAGCTGAGAGCCAGCATCCCCATCTGTGGCTCTGAATCTTCTCAGAGAGGGTCTCCTGCAGCACTCAGAGGGCAGTGTGGGGACAGTGGCAGTGTCTCTGGAAGCACGTCCCAGCTCCTCAGTGCCCACGTGGCCAGGAAATGGAACCATCCAGATGAAGGCTCTCCTCCCCCCCGAATGACACCAAGCAGTCATTCTAAAACACACGGCAAGCCGAGGGACAGGCAGCAGAAGAAAGGCAGAGGCCTTGCATTTTAGTGCTTTATCTGAAGGCGTTTCCCCCTGCTCTTGGAATAAGGGTCTCCACGTTTTCTTTTTTTCCTAGGGTCTCACCTGCTGTGCAGCTACCCCTGCATGTGGATCTTAGGGTGTGGGACCCCACTGGGCTTTGGCTCAGGAATTCACGAAAGTATGAATCATGCAACAGACACGTGAAACAGGACAGGCAGTAGCAGAACAGTGATAAAAATGATACTAACTTCCTCCATTAGTTAGTCCTCTAATGCTAACTATTATTTAGTCCTCCTTAGGAAGGAGTCAGGCATTGTCCTGGGCATTTAATCCTACAAACCCACACAGTAGGCTCCTTTATTGGGCCTATTTTACAGATAAAGACATTTAAGGCCAAAGAGATTAAGTAACTCAGTCAAGAAGGTGCAAAGTCAATATTCAGAGTTCAGCAGCTCAACTTCCTCAGCTGATGAAAAAATGGTGCCCACTTTCTGGGAGTGTCGTAAGGATCGATTGAAGTTTGTTTGCATAGCACCAGGTACGTGGCGAGTATTCAGGGAAAGTCATCACCATCACGTGACATCACCATCATCACTGGAATTGTATGAGCTGCTACCACTCCGCTGGGCTTCCTGATGACTCAGAGGTAAAGTACCTGCCTGCCAATGCAGGATCCCTGGGTTGAGAAGGTCCCCTGGAGAAGGAAATGTCAACCCCAGTATTCTTCCCTGGGAAGTCCCAGGGACAGAGGAACCTGGAGCGCTACAGTCCATGGCTTTGCAAAAGAGTCAGACATGACTTAGCAACTAAGCTACAACAACCGCTCCACTGGTTCATTCATTCCTCCCCCATTCACAGAGCATGCGTTAAGTGCCAGGGCCCTTCTAAGCACTGAGGGCAGAGCAGTGATCAGGACAGTGCAATCCCTATTGATACAGGTCTGTTCGCACTCATCAGGCATGTGTTCCAAGCTAAGGCTCCCACTTTACAGAGGGGAAGAAGGTGTCCAGGCAGACATCCTTCTGGTGTTCTCCAGGTGCTCTCCCAGCCCCTCTGTAGCATTGAGGACCCCCACCCTCTACTGCTGAGCAGCCTCTGGCTTTGGTCAATCCTACGTGGCCTGTCCTGTCTTGAGGGGAGCACCGGAGGGGCCTGTTTAGACCATGGACACAGTGGTGGGTGCCTGAATCTGGAGAAGCTGGGATCTGGGACTGACCTCCAGTATGGGACAGGCAGAGGGGAGGATGATGTGACTCTGGGCAGGGACAGCGTGAGGAGGCCCCTGTGCCCTGCCAGGCCATCTCCTAGGAGGTCAGGGGGTGCTGGGGCTCTTCCTCAGGTGGTCCATGTAAAGTCTTGTCCTCTCCCCACCCCTCCACCCTTAGGCTTCTCGCA